>NC_092698.1:30275161-30452661 GCF_964275005.1 Diadema setosum | reverse complement strand
ATTTACACGTCATGGGGGGGGGGGTGGGGTTCTACCACTACCTTGGAAAAGATAAAAGGCAATGCTGCCTAAAATAGCTATACAATGCGGTTAAACTTAGTCATGTAAATTCGCCTAAACACACGTGTGTTGCTACTGCTTCAAATATTCTTGTTATTCTTGCTAGAGCACTAACATACTTAGCACAGTAAATGCCAAGGTAAAATATGTCACATACGTCTGCAAAAGTTGCCCCCCCTTATTTTTATTTATTTTTTTTTTTATTTTTTTTTTGCTTTGTGGTTTAAAGTTTTAATACTCACCTTTGCGCTATTACCAGTCGTGCCGTGTGAAATGATGCTAGCAAAAACTCCTATCCGGTTCTTAAAGGGATAGTACAGTTTTGGTGGAGATGAGAATTGGGTTTTTAACTTTTTGCGAGATACCAAGAAAACACCTATGATATAGTAAGGAACATACCATTTTAAGAGGAATTCAAAGTTTATTTGACGAAAATCAGGTTTGGAATGACTGAAACATCCAAAAACAAAGTAAAACAAAGCGATCGTAATAAAGTGTGGGTCCCACACTTTGTTAGAATCGCTCTTTTTTGATATCTCAGCCATTTCAAAACCAATTTTCATCAAATAAATGTTGAATTCCTCATAGAATTACATGCTCTTTCACATTTTATTTGAGGTTTCTCATTATCTCACCAAAAAATGTTAGAAACCTGAAATTAGGTCTCAACCATAACTGTACAATCCCTTTAAAGGTGATATGGTAGATATAAGACGGAATGCCAATCTCTTGTGCGTGTCTCGAGAAAGCATAACATGTTTTGGTCTATTTTGTGCAAGTTTTTTTTTTCATGATTACCATAAAAAGTAATACCCTCGATACTTTCCATTTTTGTTCAATTCAGTTTAAAAGTACTTTACTTGAATGTGTGTGTGTGTGTGTGTCTTTTAAACACAGGCGATCTGAGGACAAAATTAATCGTCGCTTTCTCAGTGGTCGGAGGTTTGGTGATCATCCTCGCGTTCATCATATTATGCCTGCTCTGCTACATCCGTAGAAAAATCAGTGGACGAGTTCGAGACAACGATTCTTCCGTCAGGTAGTGTACCAAGGCGCTTCGGCAACACATTCTTTAATATCCCCTGTTTAAAGCCCCCTTCCCCCATTTGCCCCCTCTTCTTTACGTAATGTAAGGGCAAAATGTGTGTAATGCTGCTTTAGTCTGTTGATGAAAGGCTTCACATAAGAAAGTCGTTCTTTTAAATGCTTATTTCTACTGCGACAGGGGCTTTGCAGTTGCTGGAATACAAAAAGTTCATTATCGCACAAACAAAACAAAACAAAAAAGAGTGGACGCAGAAAGCGTTATAAGGCAAGATGTGTATCCATTATGTTTACCCAATTCATAGCTCTCTGCAAATGAGGGATATTATACTGTCTTTCAAGTCTGCAAGTTGTACTATATGTGGCAGACAAAAAGAATAATCATTCGTCCTGGAATCCATGGGAAATGACTGCAGACAATTATTCACTTCAGATGTCTCCGGCTTCAGAATAATTATGTGCGAGTATGTACGTGAAGAGCTTGAAGAGCAAGAAATTATCAAGCAGATTAAAGATGGAGAACTTTTGGCTTTGAGATTTGCTGCAGCTTTTTCTACTTCATCTATGGACGACTGGCTATGATGACGATGATGTATCGACAGTGATCGTAATGAGCAAATCACATACATTTTATTGCTTACCGAAATACATTATTCTGTCGTATTCCTCTTCTCTTGAATATCACATTACATTTTATTACATTGTTTACAATATTGAGGATTGTAGCTCTTTTCTTCTCAAGGAAATCAGTAGAGACCTTGTCAATGTGTACCAAGGACATCCAAGTTCACTCAATCTCTTTTACATTGGTTAATGTTATTGCGACGTTTGGACTGTCGTTTTGTTTAAATTTTTGTTGTTGCTTTTTTTCTGTTAGCTTGTATGCAAAACGTGTATTATCCTGTGCATGCTCTGGTTCAATTGCAGTGCATTCATCGCCGTTATGTGTGTAGGTATGTTTGCTGTTGTTGTTGTTGTTGGTGGTGTTAGTGTCAGTGACTGGAAAGGCATGGACAAAGGGGGGGGGGGGGTTCACATTACTAGGGTCATAGTTTGACTTGACATTTCTTGTTCCTGAATTTTTAACATTATGTTAGGGCCCATGCAATTGAATACGAAGAAGCCTCAAGAAATAGGTCTCGTCTCTCATTGATATTGGTAAAGAATGACCATCAGCTACTTTCGTTATAGTCTCAAAGCTGGGGGAAAAACAACCTGCATGCACAGGAAGTTACTAGAATAAATAAGATAAAAGGGGAAACTACTTTTGGCCACATCCCAACTCTGTGTTTTATGAATTCTGACGATATATTTAAATATAGCATGATATATCCGTGTTTGTCGTGCGACTCGTACTTTTTAGTTTATGATACGTGACTAGCACCAGCTTTTCGAGGATGCGTGAATCTTGTTGTCTCCAAACATTATTCGTTCCTTGTCTGCAGTATACCCAAGGAGAATCTCTTCCACCTCTATGACATATTGATGCCAGGATGCTTTATGTAAATGGCTACTCAGTTTCGTATATTCTGCCAGTACTTTACTCCTTTTCTTCTCTATTCTGCTTTGTTTGTGTACCATCGTACTCTACACAATCATTTTGTACCCATATTCTAAGTTGTGAGTTTACTGCCCTCCAGTGGCGTATCTAGGGAAAACGGCGCCCGGGGCAAGCGCGAAAATTGCGCCCCTAATTTCTGAAAAAGTGTTCAACCCCAACCCCATCCCGGTAGGGACTCTAAAAAAGGTCCACATGATATGCTTTTTCAAACACCTATAAGAGGGGTCTTTTGAGGGTTATTTAAATGAAATAAATTTTGATAAATTTTGTCGAGCGAGCGTAGCGAGCGAGCCGAAAATTTTTGTATTTCAGCTTACAAAACATGGAATTCATGTCATTTTTTTTTTCATTAAATCGTACAATTCTAATCTAGATATAGTGACGGCCTTATAGATAACGATTTATACCAACAAACTAAGGACTTGAAAAAAATACTCTAAATTAGTATAATATATGCTCGAGTGAGCCGAAATTTGTATATTTCTGCGTCATCATCACGTTTCGTTCTTATCTTCTTTTTTGGGGATAAATTTTGGCGAGCGAGCCGAAAATTTTTGTATTTCAGCTTAAAAAACATGAAATTCTTGTCTTTTTGGCTTATTAAATATTACAGTTCTAATCAAGATATAGTGACGGCATTTAGATAACGATTCATACCAACAAACTGAGGACTTGAAAGATACTCTAAATTAGTATGCGCGAGTGATGAGCCGAAATTTGTATATTTCTGCGTCATCATCACGTTTCGTTCTTATCTTCTTCTTTTTTGTAATTTTTGGCGAGCGAGCCGAAAACTTTTGTATTTCAGCTTACAAAACATGGAATTCTTGTCTTTTTTGCCTATTAAATCTTACAATTCTAATCAAGATATAGTGAGACGGCCTTATAGATAACGATTCATACCAACAAATTGAGGACTTGAAAAATACTCTAAATTAGTATGCGCGAGTGATGAGCCGAAATTTGTATAATTCTGCGTCATCATCACGTTTTGTTCTTATCTTTTTCTTTTTCTTTTTGGTTAATTTTTGGCGAGCGAGCGCAGCGAGCGAGCCGAAAATTTTTGTATTTCAGCTTAGTTTAACATGGAATTCGGAATTCTTGTGTGAACACAATAAACATTGTTATTTGTCCGCATCATCATGTTTTGTTTTTATCTTGTTAGATTTGGTTTTCTGCGCCCCCACCACCCCCCCCCCCCCCCCCATGCGGGTCCGGGCGAGTTCTTTTTTTCTTCTTCTTCTTTTTATTTTTCTTTTTTTTTCCCCTTCTTCTTCTTTTTTTTCCCCTCGTTTTTTCGTTTTTTTGCGCCCCCAAGGAGTGGCGCCCGGGGCACGTGCCCCCCTTGCCCCCCCCCCCCCCTAGATACGCCACTGACTTTGGGGCCTCTTCTCATCAAGCCTATTATGCTTGATTGGTCCCCCACAATGAATATTATGACCAAACGACTTTAAACTGTAATCATGGTAATGATTGTCCTTTTTTGTGTGTGGAAATAACTGAAATGAAATGAAATGCTTACAATCAGTCTACGTATAAAGACGAAGGATTTTATACCTGTTGGAATAATCATTGCACGTTATAGGGTATAATGGTGTACAGAATTATAATGTCGAGTGTAAAAAAACACGGCTAAGGTAACTGGATCCTTAGGAATGGAGCGGCGTGGAGAACACGCAATGACCAGACATCAATAGATGTATTGGCATTGGCAGTGTAAACTTTGTATAAAGAGGAATGTATAGGAAATACTCAATAACAAACTCTTGACTTTTATTCAAATAGGGCTAATTCCTTAGTTGTTTAGAGTTAATAATAGGACGGTATCTGATACTAGTATATAAACACCTTTTCCGGTCTAGCGAAACTGTTCCACGAGTTTCAAATCTGCCGTATCAATTTGGACGTTATCTGGGCCGATATCCCCTAAATAAGTCATGTTAACACCGCGGGATTCTTTTGTAATTGTTTTCTTTTGATTTTGTGTATGTGTATGTGTATGTGTATGTGTATGTGTATGTGTATGTATGTGTGTGTGTGCGTATGTGTATGTGTATGTGTATGTGTATGTGTATGTATGTGTGTGTGTGCGTATGTGTATGTGTGTGTGTATGTGTGTGTGTGTGTGTGTGTGTGTGTGTGTGTGTGTGTGTACACGTATGTTTGTTTTTTCACCTGGTCATCGCATGAAAGCTATACAATTACCCGGAAGAGAATATGAGCAACTGGGTAGATGTCAAGGGCAGCTCATGCGTGACACACGGTTATAGAGATATAAAATTGATACTCAAGACGGCCCCATAGGCAGGAGATGTTGTGAGTTGCTCTTTTTTTTTTCATCACTCTAAGTGACATCGCTTCCCTCGTGGCTTGCCACTTCCTGTGTAGATTGATAAGATGCCCCTTAACACACCCAATGTCAATTTTCCCCCCATGCAGGGCGCACTACCGCTCAGGAGAAGTCAATCGGTACAGTGCGATGCAGAATTCGCTGAGCACGAACAGAGCAAGTATAGAGTCACGACCAGGTAAGTTTATTTCCATTCGTCCAATAGTCAGTTCGTAGTTACCGCATGTGCCGATTGCTTCATGTACATTTCTCTTGAAGAAGAGAAGCAATCACAATGACGTACAAAACCCTCTTGTAATATATATATATATATATATATATATATATATATATATATATATATATATACACACAGTGGACTCCCGTTATAACGACGTCCTCGGGACCGGCAGTTTTCTTTCGTTGTAACGAAATTTCGTTATAACCGTGTTCGTTATAACGGGAGTGCACTGTGTGTGTATATATATGTATGTATATATATATATATATATATCGGATAAGAATAGTTATCACTTACATTTACACTCGAAGTTGGTGTAACGATTTTCAAAGATTATCCGTTTTAGGTTTGTACATTTTGGGCACGACTGATACATGTATTTTGCCTATTATAGAAAAAAAAAATGTACCGACGTTCCACTTCTAATAACCTATGCCAATCTTCTTAATTATGACTTTAAATGCAACGAATATTAGACATACAAACGCCATGTAAGCACGTAATTACTGATATCATCCTAAGTGATTGAGAGAAAGATACCGATGGAATGAAAAAAAGGGTAGAACTGTTTATTCAGGAGAGCAGGCAGTAAGAGCCGAGGATCATACATTCGGGAGCCCCAAGTCCGGTGCAACTTCCATCACAACTTTAACAGACTAATATATAATATCAAAAGGCGTATGGACAAGCTACAAATCATTGAGAATCCCTGTCTCGTCTTTGTAATCTTCTTTGCAGTGTTCAGCATATCTCCCCAGACTTCGAGCGAGTCCGGCAGCCCTTCGACCAACAGGAAGTCCATGAAGAGCAAGAAGTCCCTGGCGTCTTCGACATGGTCAAGGAATCCCAGAAAGAGTTCCACGATGACAGCATGCAATGGAACGCCATACACCGCATACTATCCGGACCGAGTCGGCTCCAGCTACGCCGGTCTACAAACTGTAGTTAGCGACTCTGCCCTGGTCGGCATGGCTCCGTTCAGCATACTATCTGAATATCAGGAACCAGAGGTCGTATTGCCTAAATCGTCGAATCCTCCACACTTCGAGAGTTTCGGCTTAACGGCCTCAAGTTCGTCCCATTCATTCAAGCCTCCGGAATACGCTGAGCCCGAGGAAGCGGTCAGAGGAGCTTCAACGCCCGCTTCCTACGATAGTTCTGGCGGTAGCAGTAAGAACAGAAGGAATGAATCTCCGCGGGCTAGCGGGGAGATAACGCCAGACTCAGGAGTTGCCAAACACTTCAAACAGAAGTGTGAAGACACTACCACGTCGCCAACATCATCAATGTGGCGAGGACTGATGAAAGGGAAACAAAAGAAAGGTCCTTCGGCTTCTTGCAAGGTTACCTCTTCAGCGAGTCCCGAGGGTCAAGCGGTGACATCAGGTAAAGAGGGTATTCTCTACCACGAACTTGTGCAGACCCTTAACAAGAAAAAGAAGAAACCTCTCACTGAAACGAACTCCACTCCGCCGTTAGAAACGGACGCTGAGAACCCTTATGCCGAAGTTGGGGAGGTTTCTTTAGAAAGTAGCTGTGACTTCACTACGGCAACCCGTCCGCGCAGCCACAGTCAACCAATGGTGTCCACTTTATCAGGCTATCGGACCTACGAGGAAATTAAGCCATACTCTGTGAACAGCAAGGAGAAATCGAAGCATTCTCACAATGCAAACACGGCCACGCATGAGAACCATCAATACTCTGTTCTTGAGGAATCAAAGGAAACTCCTTCACAGTACTTCGTGCTCGAAAATCCCGCCGAAGATGTGGCGGCTCCTCAGTATTTTCAGCTTGAAAAACCTAACAGCTTACCGCTGAACAAGAAAAGTACATCTAAGCGCACATTGGACACGGAAAAAATGCTATACTCCGACCAGCATATGGACAAGACTGCTACACTCTACAAGAACGATACGTGTGCAGTAAAAGTGCCTGGGAGCAAGAATAAGAACTTAGACCGATGTATCGACAGTGACAACGGCCTCCCCCGCCAGTTACCCCTGTATTTCCAGTTGGAGCGATCTCGTGAGCGAGCCAGCTTAGGATCCACGATCCAGGAATATATGAGCTCCTCCGAAAACGTCTTCGCCAACGATGGGAATAGACTTCCGGAAGGGACGCTGACCTACTTTCCTGGAGGCAGGAAGAGGTCGTCGACCTACAGCCTTGAGGAACAGGCCTACGACAAGTTGAACCGGAGTGCAAGGAGCAGTCGCAGGAGCAGCGGCAACCAGCTTGGGGTACCTCCTTCTACTGTGGATGGGGCCTACGCCATGCTCTCTCCCAGCGAGGAAACCAGCGTGCCGGTGAAGGGTGGGTCCCGCAGAAGCAAGAGTTTAAGGAAGTGACGATAAAATTGTTGAGAACGGGAATAGCTTTAATGCGCATCTAATGCCAATATGTGTGCTGAAAAAAAAATGTATAAAGATGTATAAAGTGCACTGCCTAATCCCTGCTATGGCATTGTGGAGTCCGATCCTCACAAACCATCAGTTGTGAGGAGCAAGATCAGTGGCAATGCTGCCTGCGACGTTGTGACCAAGTTCTGCTTCCAACAAATCAATGTGTGATATTGATGGAAGGTAGAACAAGGTCATTGTGTTATCATCAGTCACTACGTGGAAGCAATGGTTACTCTTCGAACTAGCTGTCAAGGACTCCATTAAACAGAACTGCTTTCGACAGCATTGCATTTTAAGATGAGTGAAAGTATAAGAATATACATAATACACAGCAACATTTCAAATGCGAATAGCTGCTTGCATGCAACGTGGTTGTTTCCATGTTAACTGCACATATTGCTGCAAGTCTTTAGGAGCCAAAGGTTTTCAGCGTGATATGACAGAAATAAGACTGTAACAGGCAATGATGTAACTTCCACTATAAACAGCTTTGCTGAAAACCTTTGGGCCTACTCATCAGGTTGATTGTTACACATCATATTAAGTTGGCTAATGGTTATTCTGCTTTACAACGCCGACGCTGGTCCGACAGACAGATACTAGTAGATTAAAGAAAGGAAAAGCACATGATGGAGATTTCATTTTTATTCTCTAGTCTTACTGGTACAATATGTTGACACTGTTTCCAGTATGTTATAATGGCTACTGTATATATACAGCTAAAACCACGGCAAACAATCCAAAGCTGTTAACAATACTGAAGCTATTTTGAGCGCGCAAATGGAAAAATTACAGCTACGCCTGCAGGAGACTAGAAAAAAAAAAGGAGAAGTACAACACAATGAAATAGCGTTGCTGTGACATATATATATATATATATATATATATATATATATATATATATATATACTACAGTCTTTGTGATCCATACCAAGAGAGAGGAAGCGAGCTTAGGTATTATATTGGCAACCTGCGACACGCAATAATTAAAGCACAAGTACTGCATTTAGCCTACAACGAATATCATTTACTTCTCTGTTTACTAGTATTCTCTCTATTGCACATTGCATTGCCTGAAGAAAAAGCAGAATTCCATTTAAGTGCTCGATGGAGATGCAGCAGCCCTCATGTACTATCATATATGCGAAAGATAATGTATTTCCTTCTAAGCTTCCTTTGGCAGATAAAATAGGCCTACGTTGCCAACACCAACATATTAGCGATGTTGAACGAGTATATAATTATGGATTGTCTCACAGCGACCATCAGTGGTTGTGCTCTTCAAAAAAGGGGGACACATACTTTGCGTGAATTCAGTGTCAACACTAAACAAGGACACAGAATACGGACTATTACATATTGCAGAGAAAGCAAAGGAAAACATACATTCCATGTTCCAGGAGACAGGAACAGATATATATATATAACTCTCATTCCTTCTTTTGTCGGTGCAAGAAGGTGCAGTGTACATTCATATTCTGCTCTTATTTAGTGCCTATCACATTACTGCCATCATACATTCGCTCTGTGTAACAAGCAAATTGTAAATATATCTGTGCACTGCACTTACGGATGAATATTTATCACGTTTTCATGAATGGTAGTGTTGATAAAGCTGCACAAGAGCCTGTGACATTAGATTAGTTGAATATAGAAAATTTATATTAAACTGTTTCACACATTTTCTATGGCGCTTGAGTAACCATGGGCATTCTTGCTGGTACAGTGTACAATATGAATAATTACTGATATTTTGTACAACGAGGATCACTGCGGAGCAGTCTAGTACAACCTACATGTGGGTGCTAAAACCTGTGTAAGTATGCTTAACAAATGCACCGTGTTAATCCAATTTCAAGCCAGACACATGGGGCTGTGTATTTTTCCACTTTTTTATTTACAATTTATTTATTTTGTTAAACTATTTCCACTTACAATCTCATCCACAAAACCAGCATGATATGAAACCAAAGTCGCTCACAGAGCAATACCACTCGGTAAACAAGCAGTCATTGAGGCATGTTGGAATGTGGTAGAACAGGCCTATAGTCCTTATAAAGGTTAGATACGAAACTCAGGCACGGATTGCCGAAACTGAAAAAATAACATAAGGCCTAGAGGCAACCGTGGTCATTTCAAGAAGAAAGATGTAAAGTAAAACATGTTGTTTCTGTCAAGTAATCAACACCGGAGGACTGATATTTCTTTGAAAGCTTCCATTACAGATCAGAGCTCTTCATCTGTATTGAATGTAATGAGCAGAATCAGATATTGCCTTGGAACTTCTTTCTGAAGTGCTTTTATTTTCTTCATGTGTGTGTGTGTGTGTGTGTGTGTGTAAGCATTCTATTTGGAATCCCCCGCAAAAAAGAAATAAATAACCAATAAAAAAATGAATAAATAACCAATAAACAAACAAATGAACATGTCCAATATCAGAACAAATCCAACTGCTATATTTCAACAAGTGAGCTGGATACACTGTATTCTATTTGAAGCGACAATGCTAACACACACAAGTCCGAACAAACGAAGATACTTCTACATGATATCTTTATTTTTCAAAGATTTTCAGACAAGTGTGTTATATTGTGCATGGATTCTCGTCAGTATCTGGTGCTGATTGTCGCTGATTTAACTTACATATGCTTGAATTACTCAAGATATAGTATATTTATTTATCATTCAGAAAATGTTAATGCTACAGGTATTTTATTGATCGCTATGTATATTACAATATATTTGTACCTTTCATTGGCAATATGGTATACGCATGATGTTACCCATACACCAAATAAAACATGTAATTATGCCGAACGAGCTGTTGTTCACTTATTTCTTCTGCTGTTTCAAATCAGATTTTTAAGGTGGTGTTTCAAAACTGATTGCAACTGATAGGCACACATGTCAAACAAAACTTACATGTATATATATATATATATATATTTGAAGAGTTTGTTTGCAAAAATCGATAAGTCCATATTTGCCAAATGGAGATATTTGCGATTAAAGATTAAGAAAAATAAAGAGAATAATAAGAAAATTTTTGCTTCTTTTGGCCATAACTTCAAAAATGTACCTTTATATGTAGTGACCAATATATCATTTAAAAGGTATAATTTTGTACTTTATGACAGAGACCGTACTTCAAAATCTTCAAAAATGGACTTATCGGTTTTTGCGAACAAACTCTTCATTTATATTTATACATATACACATACATGTGTGTGTGTGTTTATCTTGTTTGTCTTCTTGTGTATATACACTACATAGACAGTACATAAATTAATACATTACATGCATAAAAAAGGGGAGAAAACAGGAGAAATGTTCACACAGATCATGCACCTAAAACTGCAAAACGCGGATCTTACAATGGGCCTACAGACACCAAATGAAAGCTGTAGGTGACACATCATGCTATGAAATAATATAACACAGCAGTAACCGGCCCTTTGAATTGGCAAAGGGGATCCTGCTTATTCCCTCATAAAGGAATTGCCCTAAATTGTAACACCCTTTGGCAAAACAAGTAGCCATTATGACGTATCAGTTATTCTAAATGACGGTGTTTTCAGGCAGGCGAGATATCGGCCACTGACTGTGGGGGCCTAATATATTTGAACGTTGCGTGTTAATTCTATGGGGAACTACGATAATATAATGTATCTCAAAACCAGTCCTCTTTGAATGCATGATGTTTTGGTAGTAAAGTGCTTGTGTGCTGTGCAATAGTGGTTATTATTTCTTGTTTGTTTTGTTCTCTGTTCAACTTTTGATACGCAGACACACAAACAGGAAAACCATGTGAACCATCCTGGAAAAAAAAAAAATGAGGAAGTGATACGAGGTCAATGAGTGTTGTAGGTCCATGGTTAGAGAGAGAAATGCTTCAATGTCTATCCATCAACGTTATAGAGACTGTTATGTCAACAACATACAATGCATGACATGATGGCCAGCTGTCAAAAAAATATTACGAGATATGAACTGACATCTTATCAAAATATTTGATTTGATTTGATTTGATTTGATTTATTGGTTCCTGTATTATTATTGTACATGCACATACATTGTTGGTGCCATACATACACATAAACGTTAGTTGTTAACAAAAGATTTTTTTCTTCATTGCCTTTACACAATGTACAGCAAAATGTATTGTATCAGCAATATAACAATGAATAATACAATGGGGCTACAGCATAAGCGTGGCTTGATTTACGTGCAGCCCCCGTACATAATACACATCAGAAAGAAAATAGGAGGAATGGATGACTTGCGTAGAGATAGGATAGTAGAAAGTGGAAAGGGAAAGGAGAGGTCTGTCTACTTTCACTAAAGGTTTACAAAAAGTAAGTTCACCTGGATCACTGATCAGCAAGGCAGGACAAAATATTTTCTCACAGAGGTACAGGTGAACAGTTAATACAGTTCATGGTCGGTTACATGATTAAGTAATAGATTAAATGCATCGATTTGTCTACGAAAGAATACGGTTATCGAAACACAATAGAACTTAACCATTTCAATAACTGTACAATGACCCACCATTTTTGTGTGTGTGTGTGTGTGTAAAATGTAACAGCACACTAAGGGTACTAATCATAATAATGATAACAAAGATAATCGTAATAGAAATAAAGTCATATACAATGTGAATGATATTGATCATCAATGATGATGACACTGATATGGATAATCATAAAATCACAATGATCATTATTACCATTACCACGGTAATCATTGTTATTACAGCTATTAAACAGTATACGAATAGTGATAATCATAATGACAGTAATAACGACACTGAAAATAATCATGTCCACAACTACTATCACTCAATCAATAAATGACTTTAAAGAAATTTAAACAAAAATCATCTTTTACGCTGATAGTCTTTTTCTTGTGGCAGCCTGGTCACAAGCCACAAGCTGTCTACTCAACTCTGGATAAATGCTCCTGTCAGATTCTTTGCAGTATACATAGTCATGCCCTTCTTTCAAAGAACCAGGATTTCCTGTGGTATGTTATTAACAATCAACACTTATTAATATGGCAACACCCCCCCCCCCCAAAAAAAAAAAAAGGATAAAAGGGGGAAAATCAGACATACTGGGTATTTCCTGAATTGCAGCAGGTCATTCCTGATATATCTAACTGATCACTATTTTGAAGTTATTCAACCATGAGTAACATCATGTTTCAGACTTCAATGACAAAAAAAAAATTGAATTTTCGTACTTTTTTGTGCACGATTAATGGAAAATTGTGAGGTTGTGACATGGTCAGCTCACTCATTTGCACATTCACATCCACTGTACAAGAACTGTTTACAGAATTTAGCAAAACTTTTCAACTTTTTTTATCACACTAACTTATTTCTGGACTGGATCTCCCTTTAAACTATTAAATTAAGAGCTGTTATTCATTGCCAGATTCCACACAAAACTGCTTTAATGTGATCTGTGGGATCTCTTCAGTTCATGCTCCCTTTCAAAGTTGCAAAAGTATTAGTGTACTGTTCACATTTATTAACAGAACAAAGATGCGGCATATACATATACCTAGATGTAAACTGTTACCTGTCTTAGCAACCCTTCACTAAAGGTACAGTGATTTAAAAAAAAAAATGTTTGAGTTATCACATTTGATGCATATGTGTAGGTCACTTGCATCACAAAACATCCTACCACATAACATTTTTTGTTTTTTGCAATAAAGCCTAAAATATAAGGAGATATCACTACTTTTTGTAGTAAACCATAACTGTAGACAGTTTAGTTTAAAAAATATTTTGTTATACCTTCTAGTCACATTTTGTGTATTTAACAATACTCAACATTGATTATACATGTACTGATCAACTTCTTTACTCTGGTTGTTTCTATCCATAACTCACATTTTAGAACTATTTTGAAGCACTAAAGCTGGGATTTTGTTTCATCTGCGACTGGTAAACGATGCCTTTAAGGATGAAGAAATCAATCCACCTGTCTAGTTGACAGCGAGTTCAGAACACGTTATGATACGTGTGACCCTTCATGTCCATGGTTGTATGCAGAGGCATAAAGGGTGGCAGCCAGTGAGGGTGTTTCATTGCTATGGCAACCAAATTTCACGAAGAGTCCCTTGCCGGTCCCAGGATTTGATCCACTTTTGAGGAAAGCTCCAACAACCTACATGGTGGAATAGAGAGTCAAAAATCTTTCACGCATTCGTTTGGGACCATTTTCAGGTTCCCTGTCGTTCGATTGTGCAATGTATGTAGTTCCCCTGCATTATTTTCCATGAACAATATTTTGTGTTTCCGGCTACAAAGACAAAGAGATCCCTACTTTCAGTTGCCAAACAGAAGAAGGAAGTATATACCTTTCAAGCATTACTCTGCAGAATTGATATACATTCCAGGAGCAAAACAAAACAAACATACTAACCAATAGACAAATAAAAAAAAAAAGACCACAAAAATGAAAGTCATCACTTACTTTGCATAGACCTCCCCAATGCTGATATCCTCTGAATCTTCCTGTTCTTTTTCACTGAGGTATTTCAGCCAGACCTGCTCTTCAAAGTCCCACAACAGCCTGGCCCCCTGAGAAGGCAGAACGTAGGCCTCTGTATGGATGTTGAGTTTGACAACATAAAACAAAAGTTGATGATTTATTCAGGTGAAATCTATGAAACTTTCTTTTGTCCATGAACCCTAGTACTCACGGCTCTGCTTTACAGAAGACCTATGTACACTATGTTGAAAGTGGAGATCTAATAACTATCACTGCTAGGGCATTATAGCAGTTTTTGTGAGATTTCTTGATGTGACATGGTCGTGGCAATTATTCAAATCACTGTGACTGTTAGTGCTTCAGTGCAATCACTCAAATAGGGTGTGGCTCTGGACTCCATTTCATCACATTTTCTGTAAAACTTCCACTGTACACAGGAACTGTTGCCTCATGAAGCAAAAATCACTGGCAAGATATAATTATTATGCTTTGGGGGAAACTTGTGCAGAGGTAATCATACAATTTAGACATGTCATGAAGAGATGAGCTGAAATTACATCAGGGGTATCATATTCAGCTTCCTTCAGTTGAGAATGGATGAGGAGTGCGATGGCATGTGGTTTAGTTGCAAAGAGTTATCTGATGCCTTTGTGGGAATAACCCAAATGTCTCAGTGGAGGTGCATCTGGAGTTGAAATTGCTATAGGAAAATCTGCTGACTCTGTAGCTATTCTGGGTTCCCATGAACAGGAAACAAGATGAAATTTTACTCTATGACGAAAAAACAAAAGGCTTGTTATCTGATATTATGTGATTCTAACTTAGAAATCAAGACATGCTCTGAATTGACTTTCTATAACAATCAGGCAAGATACAGAATATCTGTCTGCGAATCTTTTGATTGTACAATTTTTGGATCTCCACACAATGTTTTCTTTGAAACTGAATATTCAAATAGTGACTCATATGGTCTACCTGATATGTTTGTGAACAAAGGGAAAATTTAGGGGGTTCTGTACATATCAACACTCAATTGAAAAAAGAATGACAATTTAACAATTCAATTCAAGTTTTCTCACAAAAGGAAATAACATAATTCATTGTTGCTTCATCACTGCAAGTACAAATGATATGATGTGAAGTACTTAATTTCATGAACGCAGTGACCACTATCATGATTTTCCCGAAACAAGTCAACTATTCAAGTCTAACAGCTTTCTTCTTATTTCATCTTCATCATCAACTTCCATTCCACATATGACAGACATGTACTTGTCTTTTTCTTTATAAGTTCCTGGCAACACTTTCCACTAATGAATATGTCAGAAAACTTGCCAAAGACTGGGCTCCTTTCGGGAGTCTTCTTGACGAGCGAAACCAGCCCGATGCAGATGGACCAGGGCAGGAGCAGGATGTTGAGAGGAGGAGGCAGGATGGGGCGCCGAGTGAACTCCATCACCAGGTGGTACTGCTGCACTTTCCAGTAGAGGCTGCTGTGTTCCTGGACCTGCGTGAATGTATTGCTGGAGGAGAAACATTCACCAAGAATATTAGATGGTGTTCAGATGAATATATCGTCGTGCGCATGGCAGATTGTCGTTAGCGCGCTTCCGTGCGCATGGCAGATTGTTGTTAGAGCACTTCCGTGCGCATGGCAGAATGTTGTTAACCCTACGTGCACTCCCACACCCTAACGACAATCTGCCATGCGCACTCCCACGCTGTAACGACAATCTGCCAGGCGCAGGGAAGCGCGCTAACGACAATCTGCCATGCGCACGACGATATGTTTGATGTAGAATAATAAATATCCCAGTGAGGGGGGAAAAAAGAATATCAGATGGTCTACATAACATTTATGTGAATATTGGTCAGTGATTGGTCATGATGCAATCATGTGACTAATGCAGAGAAGGATCAAAATTGTCATATTGCCAGCAGCGAAGTCATGTCAGGTAATATATATGATTAAAGAATTTGACTGGTGGTTGACGAGGCTCTTATGAAGTGATGTGTCGTTATTATGTATGTAGACCATGTAATATAACAAATATTGCCCTGTCTATGATTTCAAATACTGTATAACACTTAACAATCCCTCGAAAGTTATATTTTCCCCCTCAAGACAATATTTTCCCTCAGCACTGAGCATTTCCTGAAGATTTACGTTCTTTGGGAAAAGCATCACTCCCATGGGTATGTCAAGTGTTATATCACACCTCTAAATGCAATATATGTACAGTATCACCTAGTAAAGTTATTTCTGCACAGTTGACATCTAGTTAAGAATTGGATAGACGCAGTTTATTGATATTCTATTTTGGATCAAAATTTTATCCTCTGGTGATTGGTTGAAAGCGCTTCACATGATTATAGATATTTTCAGCTATTTCAGAAAGTTGACACTCCATAAAGTACTATTTGCAAAATGATGTCACAAAGCAATTCTGAAATTGTGCGCAGCTTTGCACCGTCACTGAAATGTAGGCCTAACTAATTTCTAGCAAAACAATTGTGACACCACAAAGCAATTTTGACATTGCACACTGCTCGTACTCTCACTCTGTGAAATGTATCAATTTCTAACAAAACAATTGTGACGTCATAAAAACAATTCTGACACTGTGCATCGCTTCGCACCTTAACACCGTGCGTCACGCTTGTAAATGTAATATTTTTATAACAAACATCACAAAGCAGTTCCGACATCATGTACAGTGACATGCTTCTTAATGTAGGATCATTGTAGAATCCAAAATAGATCAAAAATATAAAACAAATATACTTTGCCTAATTTCGAGTTTCTTGTTAAAACTATAGGCCTCAGTGCCTCAAAAAGAACTATTCACTTTGAGGCTGCACCCCTCAGTGAATAGTTCTTTTGCTGTCACCTCTGCCCATGGATAGTTTTAACAAGAAACTCTCAAGGTAAAGTATATTTGTATACTAGTGGTTGGAATATTTGGTCTGTTGTCCATGGACAGAACATATTGAAATTTCACGTCCTATGTGTGCCTCTTTTACTCACTGGTAGTATGTTTCATTAAATGATATTCTTTAACTGTGTTTAATAACATAAATGGCTAGTACAGGGAAAGTGTCAGAACACTTCCATGCATACAATCCAACTTTACTTTCAGTAAAGAGTAGGGTGAAAGCCAGACAAACTAGTCTGTGTAACAGACATCCTGGAAAACAGGACAAGGATAACAATTAACAATCATTTGTGGTTCTCTCAAGGTAACATTAAACAGTTAGTGACCAGGAACCAGGAACCAGGAACCAGGCACAGGTGCACCATGTGAGAAGAGTTATAAAAACTCAGACTGGTGCTTCACAAGGAGTACAGCATGACTGAAAGCCATTCATAAGTGCCAAAGTCATGTACAAATTTAGGCATGGTTCAAAACTGCACCCAAACCCAAAGAGAAATGTGGATTGAGTGAAAGCATGCAGCAACATTAGTAGAACATATCAGTGAAAGTTTGACGAAAATCGGACAATGGATGCAAAGTTATGAATTTTTAAAGTTTTGGTGTTGGAACCGCTGGATGAGGAGACTACTAGAGATTATGACATATGTGTGGACAACAATGATAAAGAAAGTAAAAAGGGAATTCCACAAGAATTCATTTTTCATGAAAATTACACATTCCATCAACTTGATACTAACATATGTTAAGGGTAGCAATTATTCCCCCTGCTTTGTGAAAGCGGTTAGTTAAGTGGACTTTCATTATGCTAGAGAAGTTAATATTTTTTTTCTTTATATTTTCTTTATGTTGTTGTCGACACTACATCATAACCTCTAGTAGTCTCCTCATCCAGCGGTTCCAACACCAAAACTTTAAAAATTTGTAACTTTTCCATCGATTGTGCGATTTTCCTCAAACTTTCACTGATGTGTTCTACTAATGTTGCTGCTTTCACTCAATCCACATTGCTCTTTGGCTTTGGGTTCCCTTTAAGATTCATTAGGTCATGGTTGTACACTAGGTGGCTAAGTGGCTGCCACTGCAGATAGAGTGATGAGGCACTTCCTCTATGTCTATGATAAGGAACATTTTTTGTAATGACTTTGACGGTCAGACACCATTAGTGTAACCGTACGAGTATCTATTTGTCTCCCTGATCATGGTGACTTAGTGGGTGAGTTTACGTGGTATGTTTTTAAATGTGTGTCGAATGTGTGCACAAAGCTGATAAGAATTTAATAGAGTTAGTTGCAATTACAGCTCAATTATTTTGGAGGTACCACAACGTAAACAGAAGTACGCAATCTTTTCATGACTTCTACTTCTATCACAGAAAGAGAGAGATTGAGAGAGGGAGAGTGATCTGTAACTCATGGTCACAGGCAGTGTGATCTCCTTCATACTATAATGTGATTTAAATTCTGAAGGCCCTAAATAATTGTTATGTAGACATGAATATAGATATTTATTTTGATTGCACAGATTAGCTATTACTGTGAATGTTGGTGAATTTCAGAGTATTAACTGATTGCCTTATGTATATCCCTTTTAACTAAGTTCGTTTTATACCCCTGATGAATGTGAATTAAAGGATGTTAGAGCTTCCAAGCAATAATAATCCACTAAACCAGGAACAAAGGCAACCCCAACAACAACAACAACAACAACAACAACAACAACAACAATAATAATAATAATAACAACAACAACAACAACAACAACTTTAGGATTTTCTCATTTGAACAATTGTTTAATCTCAAGTAAAGAAAAGTAAACCAAGCATTTGTAAGACTTTGAGATTGCAATAACTGAGGCATACATTGTACATGTACTTGATAAAGGCAACTAACTCTTTGTGAACACATCCCCTAGGGTTCCTTAACCCTTTATGTGCCCAGGCATTTAGCTTATTTTGTAATTTTTTTTTTTTTCCCCCATCAGCATTCAGCTTTTAGTAATCGATTATAAACTTGACCTAGTTGTAGATAAAGAAGCCCACTCAGGTGTAGCAATGTGCCTCAATCCAACAGGAAGGCCACGCTGACACAAAAGGGATTACGTAATCTCTGTTCACTAACAATTATTTTTCAGATGCCTGTGCCGTTTGGCGAACAAATCACAGCAAGAGTTAGCTCAAGAGTTACCTCAAGAGTTAGACCAAGGGTTAGCCCAAGGGTTAGCCCAAGGGTTAGCTGTTGATCCGAAGAAGCATCTCCCCTCACCTGAACATGGCAATGAGGATGTTGAGTAGGAGGACATTGCTGATCATCATGTAGATCGCAAGGAGCGCCACGCCCACCCGTGGGAACTCGGGGCACCGACGCACCCCCGCCATGATCAGGGTGGCATTGGTGGAACAGTCCGTGTCAGGCTCTGTGGCAGAAAGGCACACATACAATAGCACCGCAACATTACAGTAAAATACCACAGATATTTGTAAAATATTTCATGTGACTTCAGAAACTACAGTATCCTGGTGGAGCCAGAGATATTTTAAAGGAAGGTACAGTACTGGTTAAGGTGAGAATTCAGCATTTAAAGATTTGTGAGATAATTAGGAATTAAAAACAAAAGCAAAGTAAACAAAGCAACCATAATAAAAGGTGGGTCCCACCTTTTGTTACGATCACTTTGTTCTGGTTATCTCGGCCATTTTAAAACCAATTTTCATCAAATAAACTTTGAATTCGTTGCAGAATTATGCGCTCTTTCATATTTAATGACAGGTTTCTCATTATCTCAAAAATCATCAATAAAAAACGTTGGAAACCTCAAGCCCCATCTGAACCAAAACTGCTCCATCCCTTTAAAGCTGGGAATGCTGCAAAATAATTTCATTTGGCTGAAAAGTGAAGATATTACTTCATCAATCATCAAGAGTTTAGCACCAACAGTACATCCTGCCCCAGTTTCAAACTATAGGGATGTTCTAGAATTTGAAACCTTTCCATTCTTACAGAGCAGGCTAGTGTGGTATTCTAAACTTATTGTGATGCATCTTAGTGTCTGATTTGGGGGACAGTTGACTTCATCCTACCCATGCAAGCAGAGTTTTCTTACAGTTGTGTTTAAAAGGAGAAGCATCATTACTATTTCTGTAGTCAGTTTTTTATTTCTTTTCTTGGTTTTGGTTAATATTGTTCTAATTTGATAAAATGGAGGATGTTCTCTAAATTACTGGTCCAAATTGGAAAGTGTAGAGCCTACAAAATTTTGAAATACCTCTACCTTTCTTACAAATGTGATGTTCAGTAACTCTATCATATTTTTACTGCAAAGGGTCTGCCATCACAGCAAAAAAACAAAACAAAACAAAAAAGAAAAACACACAAAACAATTTGCTGATCAGGGTACACTTAGCATCTCTATGGGTGTGTCAATACACAAGTTACATCAATCATTCATATTTTTGCCCACCCACCTGGATCCAGGAAAGTTTCTCCAAACATGTGGAAGTATGCCATGAACAGCACACCCCTAGCCAGGGCGTCTGGGTCCGTGGTGTTGGGATAGAGAATGGCTTGGGATGCGATGCCATATCCAATGAGAAACACAAACAGAACTCCGAGGAAGTACCACAGGTCATTCAGCTGTATGTAGGATCGGCACAGAAATACAGATTTATTGGCAAAATCATGACACTATCATCTATGCACTACATCAGATTTGAACTGATTTACTATCTCATATTTTACATCCTGCATCTCATGAGGGCCAGACAGGTTGATATCCAATACATACTCATATTTTCATTGTAGAGATAGAAGAGCATAAATTGTGCTGTGAAAAATGAAGGGACTAGCACCTTTCTGATCCTCAACTGATGATATCACAGTGAAAGTTTATGTGTTCTTCTTCACATTCACTGGTCAAGTAGCATGACAAAATTGCTGCCATGATGTGGACCAGTAACCTTTTACCTTAGCATTTGCTGCCAAAACCCTAGGCCACTGTGGCCATGGTGAGCTGGTTGAAGGGTTTGTTTAATTGTCGTTTGTCCATGAAATAAAAAACGTAAAATTCATCTACCCTGTCCATGCATGAAAAAATTATCTTCACAGAAATTTCTGCTCTTCCAGTAACTCCTTGTACAGTCATCATACCATATTCCTGATCATGACGAGGAGTGGACCGGCGTAGCGGTGGGCAATAAAGAACTGGAGACAGAGTCTGACGTAGAGGGCCATCAGTGTGACGGCTAGAACCACCCTGGCTGACCCCAGGCTGACGGCGGTCAGCTTCAGGACCATCCCCAGGGCAAAGCCCAGGAGGGTCAGGAGGTCCACTTGGTTCCAAGTGTCGGAGATCCAGGACCTGGCCCGCTGGGACCAGCTGAGGGACCAACCTGCCTGGATCTGATAAACCAGGATGTGACAAACACATTCATTCTACACATTGTATGTGCTACATTAACACCCACCATTGGCAGCAAAGGGCTCTACCACACAAGATTTTTTATACTATTATCACTATTAATATTATCATTATTATTATTACTATTACTACTACTACTACTACTACTACTACTACTACTACTACTACTACTACTACTACTACTACTACTACTACTACTACTACTATTACTACTATTACTACTACTACTACTACTACTACTACTACTACTACTATTACTATTATCGTTATTATTTATTTGGCTTTCAATCACATACCAGTTGATATGTCAGCAATCTCACTCAAACCTCTCTCCAAACTGACCAACCAGAATTGAGCACTGTGTTTCCAATTGTTATAATCAGTGACTGACTTCAAGGATTAGTCATTGATGGTCGTGTTTTAGCTTACAGTGCTGGGAAATTTGTCACTGAAAGATGTTTTGCAAACACATACCATGTATACACAGGCATGCACTACCATCGATTATTAATGACTTCTTGTTTTGAGTCTCAGAAGGGGACTAGAAAAGAAGATGGAGGAGAAGGAGAAATCACAGGTGGACATTAAGACCATTAAATTTTGACTCCACCTGGTCAAACTCTCTGAGGTAGAGGGCACCAACCCAGACAATGAGAATGATGTCAGCTGTGGAGGTTTGGAGGTTGAACTGGCAGAGGAGGATGTAGCTGTACAGAATGAGGAAAACCACATTGGAAATCTGTACCAGAACAGGAGACAGGAGAAATAGAGAGATAGAGAGCGACTTTGAGAGATAAAGAGATATATGGAGATTGCCCACCGCGCAGCATCTATATATCAACTATAAACATTTTGAAGAATTCTTCCCCACGTCCAAATGTGCTTTCTAGGTACCAGTACTATATACTATGATTGATAGCCAACTAGTCTCATTGAAATAAAACCAATGACACTTGATAGACCTTCATTAATACTACAAGTACAGCCATTTAAAGTGGCTAAAACAAGAACAACTCACTTCCACATTACTCTTTTCTATTTCCACTCTCTCTCTTTATCAGTCACCCTCTTTATTAAAAAAAGATATTTCTAATCAAGAATATGCATGTTCTCATATTTTTTCTGCTATTCAGAAACATTTGAAAGTCTAATACCAAGTGTTCAAATCGATCAAATAATAAAACAAATCCAATATTGTCTGTTAAATTGCATTGGGTCGATAAAAGTAGGTTGTAGCAAGGAAATCAAAGTATTTGACAAAGAATAGAACATTTCATTGAATACAGAGGGAGAGTTGAAATTGAAGTTCTATCCCACAAAATCAACAGGAGTATGCCACTAACAGGTACCCCATTATGTGGTGATGGTCCAATTGAATTGAGTCTGCTGTTACAGGTGTCCAAGTATTTACAGCAACTTCCAAACCATACTGATGTTTGATGATGGGTAGAGGTATTCTAATAAACACCATGTATGCTCTATGACAATTCTAACAGAGACTCGACCACGCTTTCACAGCACTCACCCCATTGTAACAATACTTGATCACAGGACACTGAAGAAATTTCCAACAATCCAGACATGCATCAGTGCACTTGCTCCTCTGTTCTGTCGTGGTCTACATGTGATAAAGCACAAACAAACATTTACCCAGTAATCACACCTCCTGTGGCATACCTGGGACAGGTAACTAGCAAAATTCACTAAACATTTGCTTTTTCCTTGAAGCACAGTAATGAGATCTGGGAAAGATGGGCATAGGTGCTACAGACAGACAGATGGATAACCAAAAACCATAATGCCTCTGGCACCCTTTAGGATCAAGTATAATAAGCAGACAAGGAGAGACAAAATGAACAATCATAATGTCAATATGTACAACTTGTGCATATATATCACTGCATTGCAAGACTGAAAAAGAAAGAAAGAAAAAGAGATTGTCTTCGGAAACTACATCAAGAATATCTGTGCAATCTGTATTTTGCTGTCCATTTGTACAGTAATGAGAAAGATGAAGAGTAACAAACATTTTAAGACTTGCCTTCAAGCACAATTCTCAAGTGCATGAAGCATAGCCTTATCACATCTTTCAAAATGTGTAATGTTGAGGCCTTTTAAAATGTTAATCTTCCCATGATTACAATCGTTCAACCCTTCTAAACCTTTGCCTAACACAGAAGCGCTCAGAAGCTTACCTCGATCTCGTTTGAATCAGCTGTACCATCTTCATCTACGAATTCTATCTCAGCCCTCCTGGATGCAGTACTTTTCAGTGGTGCTGACCCTTCAGTGAATGTCAGAAGCCATGGCGCAAGTAGTGGACAGACCAGGCACAGGGCAACCTGAGGATGTTGGAGGATTATTCACTTTAACAGCTGAGTGTAGTGGATTGATTATTCTCTTTAAACTGAATATATTTGGGACCTGCAAAACGTAAGCTCAGATATTCAGCTTTAATTGCTGTGTAAGTCATGCTAATGGAGATAAGTTTATGCTCCAAATAAAGGATTTAAGATCTCACTCTTATATCTACTTGTTTAAACATGAAACACTTATACCTATAGATGAATGTATGGTCTTTGTCACTGATCATATCTTTACTTTGGGGACACCAGAAAACAAGCTTTCCAGCCTACGTTAGACCAATAAACATGGAACACGTGACTTTCTCTGCACTGCAATTACTCCATTTTGCTTGCAGTATCGGGAACCTTTTTATGTTCCTCGTAAAATATGTTACCTGTCAGTATTTTAAGGTTTGATGTTTTGTAATCCAAAAAAATCAGGCATGTGACACAACAACAGCATAACACATTGATTTTCTTCCTTTTTTTTTTTTTTTTTTTTTTTTGATGAAGGCATGATTCATCTGCTTTTATCCCAAGACCAGCTCAAATGGCACATGACAAGCATTTCCAAGCCCCTATTAAAAGCATGAGTTTATTTCTCTATGTAACATTATATACCCCTTGACATAAGGAGCTCCAATGCTAAATGACTCTAACTAGGTCAATGTCGATGGGATCTCTGAAAGGGAATCCATGTGATTCTTACTTGTAATTGCAAGGGCAGACTAACCCTGGATTTAACTACAAAAATATACTATATACTGCCACAACTTTTTGATTGTAGACCGTAAGATTCGAAACAGTTTCCCGTCCTATGCTTACGCGCCACTTTTCTGTCAGAGACGACTGGGATACCTGCCCCGCCCACAGTACCCGCGTGACGTAGTGCACCCCTGGCTGTGCTGCAAGGGTGGAGTCCTGTAAGGTGACAATGAGGTGCAGACAGGGTGTGTAGCCCCAGAGGGTGCCAGCCGACCCGGCCAGGATGGCAGTGGTGGCCAGTCTGTCCTCCGCATAGCAGGCATTGATGAGGTCTTCAGCCAGCTGACAGTATGTCCTGAGGGAGATGAGGGAGGGAAATGGGTCACAAGAAAGAGCTACCATGTGGCAGATAAACTGTGTGGCAGAGCGCTTGGCACAAAAACAGCCAGATGATTGGAACTATGTCAAAAAATTAGAAGATATAATAAAAAGAAGGGTTTTTTTTATATTTCATCAAGCCATCTGATGCACTAGTCATATTATGAAATGATAGTATCAAATAGAAATTACAGGTGAGCAAAAGTGCTGGTTGAACAAGGCTCTGCAATTATTTGGCAAAAAAAAAAAAAAAAAAGCAAATTACTATTCTGTGTTCATCTTTAAATCAATGGCATTATCATATTGCACTCCATAAAATCATTCTATCTTAATTACTTCACGGAACAGGAGTGTATTCTGCATTCATGTTAAAATCAGGTGATACAAAGCTACATGCACACAACATTTCCATTTATGTACATTACTGCTGACTTGCAAATATGTTGAAGAGCAAAACCTCCCATTTTTAAACAGGAAGTAAGAGACAGGATTCCTCTTTAAAGAATAGTGAAAATGAAGCTGGTTAACACATACACAAAAAGAGATCTTGATGGGAATCAACACCACACCTGCTCAGATTCTGGATGCTGTTACTGTCCCTCCGTCGATCAGAGAACCCAGCCAGCTGCTGCAGGATGAGGGTGGCCGTCAGCGCCGCTGCGACGCGCTCCTTGAGATGCTGCCAGAAGTAGGCCGCTGTCTCCGCCCGGTGGCACACGACGGAGAGGATGAAGAGCTCCTGGTGGAGGTCAAGGGTCAGATCCTGCGAAGGCTTCCCCGAGGCGCCTGACATATCTGGAGATTTGATCTTTGTTTCTTTAATTGACAAATTTATGACAGAACCAAACGCAAATTTGAGTTATTCACAAATGCAAATCAAGATTCAGGACTTGCTTTTATTTTTTCCATATGTGTTTACATGCACTAAATGTGGATGAATGAAGGGCACTGTATGACGTCTAATATCGTCTTTCATATGTATATTAAACAGTGCTATATTGATTACAAGGATTACAAAAAAAAATGCTTGTGCATATCCTCATCCATCTTGTCAGACTCATTTAGCTTCTGTTTCTTTCCTTAACTTGCAGTTACCTAAGATGCACAAAAATCTACTTGACTGTTTATGAAACTATATTACTGCACATGTACATTTTGTATTGCCAGTGCTTTGGGTAGAATTTCTTTGCATCACTTGAAATTTAACTGTACCAGTCTAACGAGTTTATATGTGACTAAATGAATGAATAAATGCATCCACTGACTATACAAAACAGAGTGTATAAAAAACAAAAATATCACATCAAATACACAAAACAATGTCAGCATGATATACAAAATTATTATATGCACATACAATTGGCAAATGGGAAATTAACAATAGCACAAGTGCTGATCAAGAATCAAGGTTTATATCATCATTACTACAATCATATTAGCAACTGTAAATCTAGTGTATCACTCTTAAACCAGCATGCTGATGCACATTACCTTGGAGTTGGATCTCTTTGCCCCGTTGAGTCGGTTCACCATCCTTCACCAGGGAGATCTGTTTGCTGGATCTATCACACATGAAGATGGGTTTATAGGTTCCAAGGGTCAGCTCCAAGAGGACTTCTCCAACATCCTCCAGTGAAATCCATTGACTCTGTACATGTTTTGTAGCAAGGTCACATCTACTAACAGCATCAGCATAGCAGAGGGGGGGGGGGGGGGGAGGGGGTATTGATGATCCTTGATATTTTTAGAGTGTGCCCTTTTTATTCCATATACAATGTACTACTCACTTATAGAACTGAAATAAAATCATGGTAATATGTTACATTGTTTCTCAGTTCCATGACGTTTGCTCCTGCGACAGTTGCTCCCATTAAACATCTGCACACTAAGCCAAACACAAATTCTACCCACAAACAAAACAGTAATGCTAATCCTCACATTAAACTAAATCTAATACCCCAACACAACCCTTAACCCAACCTTAAATCCTTGAAGAAAATTAGATTGGAGCAACTGTTTCGGGACCAAATGTCGTGTCACCGTGATCACAGATGATAAAAGTATTTACTTTGAATACAGAATTGTAAAATGGAAAAAAAAAAAAATTTGGGCAAAGGGGGCATGAACAGTGCTTTAATCACCCATCCTGTAAAGACAATTTTTTGCATGCGGCACTGAACACACCCACACACTCAGACACATAAACACACAAGTTTTGGTTTCATAAAACTGTTATCACCTTACTCAATCAGGCATGTACAAAGATACTCAGTAGGATGCAATCGATATTTATGGCTGTATTTTTATCATCTCACACCAAGGGTTGTCACATGCACAATGCATTATGTTACTCATGGTACTAAAACCACAAGTAGGCCTACTATCCTTGAAATGGTAACAAGACACTTATTGAGAGTTGGAATGAAGCCCTGTAAATAAACCTCCAAAATTGTATCTCACAGCAAGGGTTGTCACGAGCAGAGTGCATTACACTTTCCTGGTATGAATGCACCATAAAATTGTATTCGATACACAATGGCAAATGAAAGACAACATAAACCCCTCAGCAAAGAGAACAATGCCAGTATCTACCTTCCTTTTCTTCCAAGCCGTTTCCTTCAGAATGTCAATAACAGGGTGTGATGTGATCTGTGGACAAATGATTACTATCAAAGTCATTTTACTGTGGTTGACCTGGGGGGTGTTTCATCAAAGTTTGTCAGCGCTGACAATTTCAGCAAAATCCTTGGTTTTGATTGGCTGAGATGCTCTGGTCACTGACTGTTACTATGGTGATTGTCAGCGATGACAACTTTTTGCGCTGACAAACGTTGATGAAACACCCCCCTGATGGCATCAAATAGGTTACTACAGTCAAACTGGCCACCCAAGGGAGACGAAAAGAGTGGCCATTATAGACAGGTGGCCGCTATCGACAGATTATCCAACTTTTGTGTGCATTGCCTACATGTACCATCATTGTATACATCAACAAATACTTTCATGTTCATGATTGTATGTGTATACATATGCACATGTGTGTTTCATTCATTGAACAATGCTGGTGTTTATCAAATTGTAGCACAGTTAGCATGTGTATAGTCGTGAAGAAAGCTTAGACTAGTGTATTATCATGACTGAATGAGTGATGAGTGCAGCAATGGCGATCACTGAACGTTACACACAAATGACTGGCATGGGTACAAAGCAGAAGAACACGCTGAATTATTGACTAGGTTACGGCTCCATGTGGGTCTGTGACCGCTATAGACAGGTTAAAATCTACCACAGGAAACAAAATTTGTGATAAGATCTGTGAAAGTGATGATCATCTACTCTAGGCATGAGCACATCTGCTTTGAGATAAGAAGATCTCGCTCACCTTGTTGTACAATACGGTGAGTTTCTGTGGGTCGCAGTAAACTGACAGATCACAGCCGTTTTGGAGCAATATTTCCACAGTATCAATGCGTCCACTGACCAGTGCATGGTCCATTGCCGCAGCAAAGGCTTCTTGATTCTCCTGAGCGTGCAAAACAACACAAAAACAAATAAAATAATACATGAATAGACAAAATAAATGAATAAGTAAATGCAGCATCATCTACTGGCAATAACAGTCACGGTTTTCTTATCGTCACTAAAGGGACAGATATGTGAATGAATCAACACCAAATTCATACCTGCAAAATCCTGAAACTCAACAGATGGGAATAAATGGGAGAAAAAGTTTCATGAACAAAGGGAATTTTCACCTACATACATGTATCTCCCACACATTGCTATTAGCAGATATTCACAATTATAGGAATATGTGGTTGAACAAAGCTTCTTCTTTCCTGACTTTAAAAAAAAAAAAAAAAATTGTATATATATATATATATATTTCTACAAACAGTCAAGCCCCATAAACTTTACTTTTGTGGTTTTGTGCTGTATCTGTTATGACATTTACTATTCACTTTTTGTGCTTCACAAGGTAGGGTAAAAAAGTTCACTTGGAAACTTCATTCTTCATCCACAGATCTATCTATTTCAGTTGCAGAAGTTCAAAACCCGTTTCACTGCATAATAAATGTAACAATTCTTAAATCAGCAAAATATTTCAAAAGATTAAGCTTCTTATTTATTCATTTTCTTCTTTTTTTTGTTGTTGCTGAACGTTATTTTTGCTTTTCTATCGAATCTTTCTCTAGTATGAACTTGCAATGAAATTCAGAATTGCCATTTTAATGAATAAAAGATGAAAAATAATTTCTGCAGCAAAATTTCCCCAAAGGCATTATGGGTTATGTAGGAATAGTTGGCAGGTATACAAATTATGCACAAAAGCATAGTGTCCAACTTTCAAATGCATTAGTCTACGTGGGGTCTTCCATAAGTATGGTTAGTCCATATGTTGTCATTTCTGTTGTCGGAGACTACATCAAAGCACAATGTCTTACTGCAATATTGGCTTCACTCAGGACTTGGTCTACCACGTCCTTGATGCCCCATGCCTCAGCAAGGTAGAACTGGTGGACAGGAGACACTGTAAAATTACAGAGATACAACACACAGTTAATCTATTCCTATATTGTCTTTATTTATTTGGGAAAAAGAGCATATTGCCTCCACAAATTTTGAAAAGGAGAATCCATAATTTCTCAACAGAAGTGCAGTTCCATGAGAATAGTCTCACAGCAGAGCCTAGTCAACCAAACAATGACATAAGGGGCCTGCTTCATACAGATTGAGTGTAAATTGCAAACAATTTGAAATTGCGTTTCATAACAAACTTTGCGATTGATTGCTAGTAACGCTCAATCTACTGAAAGTTACGCTTGATATTTCTTGAAATCAAGTGTAAGTGTCTTCATGAAACAGGACTTATGTTCAATATCGCACTTATGCTCGATTTACCGAGTTATGCTCAATAAATTGAGCGTAAGATAAATCGCAACTCTTCATGAAACAAGCCCCTGATACAATTCCCTCACACAAGTACACTGTGCATGTGCTGATTTAGATGTTAATGGGTAAATTCTTGAGATCTACATTTTCTTGGAGTTTAAATTTGGAGGGGGGAGAAGAGAAAACAGCAGTATGATGAGTCAGCTAATTAGGCTACAAGATGCTTCCAAGTTTAAATGATCCCTTTCGCTGTGTTATCACCTGTTGGGGTAAACAAGTATCACTGTGAAATTATTCTTTGCGTAATTTGCAACATGTCCATTATATACCTAACATTTACAATTCATTATGTGTCTATAAATTGCTATCAGTGTAGCTCACAAAATTGCAGTGCCGTATTTTGTCCTTGATGACAGCTTTTGCACTACACTTATTTTGGTCAACAAACAACAAAACAAGCTTCTTACAGCAGTGAAAAAAAACAAACCTTTTTTATTACCTTTTGAAAGAGCAGCATAAATTATTTCAGATTCCAGTAGTGGGCTATTGATGTAAAATCTATTCCCAGGTCCGTGTTGACTCGTCTCCATGGATGGGATGCCACCTCCATCAGAAATTTCACCATCACCATCTTTATCTATGGTATCTCTGTCTATTTCAGTCATATTTGAGTCATCTAGTTCTCCGGCCCTGCATCACAACCACAAAATGCACTCCAAATACTCCAATGTTTTCAATTCCACAAGTCTGAGATTATCAGCATAGGATATCACAATGTTGACTGTATCATGCTCTCATCAATAATCTGAAGACAGTGACACACATACCAGTCATATTGACTACAAGATGGTTTCCATCAATTCCATCATTTGCATCAATTTACCAACAAAAACAAACAATCAATCCAAATATTTTCAATTTGATCATTCACAGCTACATGGGCAGAAGCCTACTGAAGGAAACTTCAGCTAATGCATTGGGATTACATGTTCAATCACTTTCTGATTTCACATTGACAACAACAATGGGCTTGGATAGCAGGAATGACTTCAAGAAATACCAAAAAGCATGGACTAAGGGTTTTTTAAATTGAAATGTCAATGATAATAGTGCACAGTGTATTTGTAATTGAACTTTTCACAGGTTTTTGCATCATTTTCACTCACGTTGCATCCGAGAAGACATCAGGTGGCCTGATACAAATTACTGGAAACCTTGTACACTCATCCTCCTCTTTCCATTGGTCCAAAGCCTTGCTGGTCATGTGACCATCAGCCACCAGACGAATCACTGGAACAGCCAGTTTTTCCGGAGCTTTTGGAGGTAGACAAGTGTAATAACAATGAGTAGACAGAGAGTACAAAAAGTTGAATTATAAAAGTGTCCTAAGTATCATTTTTTTTTGGTCACTATCTTTGACTAGGAAATTATTCTCTGAGGCAAACAGTTCATTGGAATAGTATTGAAACATTCTTTCAACGATTTTGTCAGCCATCAAGAAGTATACATCAAGGATCTGTTATTGAATTATGATACGTTCAAGATGTGATTTGTTTTTCATTATGATAGCATCTTTTCTTTTTTTCTTTTCTTTTTTTACTGCAGTACACGTACGAAATATCAGGGATTAATTCATGAAGCAGAGTGCATATATTTCTTCTCCCTCGTATTACTTGAATATTTTCATGTACTTGCAGCGCATGTACAATGGCTTACATCACACAATCAGCTCATGCCTCGTTTAACTGGGTTATCATCTTTCCTTTTACATACAGTGCCATAAGATCTTTTGTGTGTATGGATTGTGACTAGCCAGAAAATACACATTGCACTCTTCAACAGAAAGTGACACATTTCCTTACTGGGAAGGCATAATATTTCCCTTTGAGGTCAACCTTCCATAGGGCCTATCTATTGACAGAGACTACACATTTAGCAAATGATGCATCACGCGTTACCCCATGGTACTACCGTAGTACACTGGGTAACCGCGTTGTGTAGCGCCACCTCACGTCCACTCGAGGACAGCCAGAGAAAAATGCATGCACTGTGTGTGCGTGTACATAGTCATTCCCATGCCACTGCATGTTATACTATGTGTGCATGGAAGCTGCGATACCACTAGCATGTGCTTTAGTGCAGTGCACTGCGGTGGCTAGCGCACGCTAGCTTCAGCACCAAAATAATTTCCTCTTTTTGGCACCCAGGGTACAACCTTTTTAAAAAAAAAAAAATAATTCAACAAAATGGCTGATTTTTGTTTGGTACCCCGGGATACCATTTATGTCATCATATGTCTGATTATGCCAGGGCTACACACTAACCTATTTTTCCTATTGGTCCCATTGATCTGTTGGACCAATAAGTACCCAGTTTTCCCATTTTTCTGGTCCATTCCTGAAAAAGTTACTGGTCAAACAGTGATTTTTACTGGTCAGGGACCATCTGACCAGTGCCAATGTGCAGTGCTGTCTATGCCATACTAACATGTCATCATGACCAGCTGAGACAAAGCCATCTCAAGCTTTGCCTGGACTGTCATCTGCACATCTGGAACGTTGCCATCGGCAACCAGTAGAAAGTGGGTGTGGCACGGTTGGAGCCTCCTGCCCCGCCCACCTCCTCCACCTCTGATCACAGTGTAGTTGAAGTCAACAACTGGTTTGTTATCGGTTTCCTGAGAGATGTAGAAAGAAACATTACATAGATACCAGTAGACAGAGAGAGAGAGAGAAGGAAGAGGAGAAACTTGGTGATGGAAAAGAAAGAGAGAATAATATACAGAAGTGAAAGAGAATATAAAAAGAGAACACAAAATATACAGGCACTTTATGCATGAGGTGAGAGAGAATATACAAAGAGAACACAAAATATACACACATTTTATGCATGAGGTGTCATATCAAGAGCGAGTCTGCTTCCGGTGGTAGAATCATCCAATTAGGATGCTGCTCAGGCATTTACATTGTATGTCACAGTAACATACCACTGTTGCATATTATTCAAACAGTAGGGCTAAGGTGTAGTTATCAAAGATTCTCACAACTATTAGCTTGAATATGACAATTTCCACAACGTTACCATGGAGATGGATGATGGATGCGAATGAGTGAAGTACACTCTTCTCTTCAGCTCCTGGAGAGAGAGGGGAGCAATGCCAATCACAGGAACACCTCTGGTCTCTGTCCCCTTGCCCCTGGAGTGTTCCCTGGAACCTCTGAATTGGAGCTCATTGTGCCCATCATTGATAATCCATCCCCCTTCATCAACAAAGAACAATACATTTGGGTCATAAGTACTGTAAAAGCCTCTTGTTCCCATATATATGCAAGAGAGAAATGACTATTGTCTTCCTTTCCTGAATATATCAACAGTGGAAAAGTGTCAAACCAACTGCCCAAAATCTAATTCAGAAATTCATACATTTATAACTGTCTCATCAAATGAGCAACTGTAAAACGATGGATATCTTGTACATGCGCTATTTTCTCGGCGGCATCAGTGTTTTTTACGCATTAGCAAATTGTGCTTTTGCGACACACTTTTTAGTGTCACTAGAGTGGTGATGCCCTGTACACCGCAAAAGCCGATTCTAGATCTTCCATTTACATTACCAAGTTATCACTCTAACCTTAGACTGCATCAAATGTGTGTAAAAGTACTAGCACATTGATCCACTACTATATTTTCATTCCAGCTGATGCCATCTTGACCTCTTACTAAGCTCTGAGTACTGACTGGCAGGCAAGCTGGAGTGCTTTGTTCTACAGTTGTCTGGAAGCAAATTGTCAATTAATTGAGATTACCTAATCTGCCTAATTCCTATTGTGTCACCTTGATCTCCTGTTGGACTAAGGAACATTGCTGCACCTGAGCGGGCTTGCTACCTTCACAACTAGGTTCAGTTTCTAGGGATTACCCCCGGTACTGAATGCAAATGAAAACATCTGGCGAGTTAAGCTACTTGAACCTTGGCACATAACGGCCCGAATTCAGGAAGGTGGCTTAAACTTGGACCATGATACAAAATTTGTACCATAATCTAAAATTAGCATGAAATAGCATACCTTTGACATGCGCATATCAATGCACGTTTGCTACCGGACATCTTTCTATCTCTTGGCGTACGCAATCTGTCTATCGTATTTACACAGAAGAAATCTGCATAAACCATGGTTTAAACCATGGTTTTAATTGTACCACCTTTGTGAATTGGGGCCATAGGGTTAGAGTCCTCTTTTTTTACTCGTTTCTCGTGCAGCATCCATGACACTCTGTAAATCTGAGGCTGCCAGTCTGTCAGCCTCGCCAAGGAGAGAGATGATCAGGCGTGGTGGGCGGAGTTTCCATTCGGACAGCATGAAGTGAACCAAACTTCTCATGTCAGAGTCACTGTAAACCGTGATGTGCTTAGAGTGAAAATGTAAACATACTGAGAAGTGAGAGATGGATGAATATGTCCCTTTCAACAATGAATGTTTCTGGTATGGGCTGTTCCTCTCATTCCAACCCCAAACCCCCTCCCCCCAAAGAAAATAATAATAATGATAATATTCAGTGGGAGGAGAACAGGAAAGATATCAAATATTACAATATGTCCACACAAAAAATTCTTTTGGCACAAGTAATAACTTGCTGGTTTCCATGTAAAACAACCTACTTCTTACCACTCCTCTTCTTCTCTCCTTCTTTCCTTCTCATTCTTCTTTTTCCTTCTTTGTTTACTTCAACCTTCCTTTCCTTCTCCATCTCTTGTGCCTTTGTGGTATTGTTCCCTGACAGGAGGAAAGCCTAGAGCCTTGGTGATTAAGTTTGCCTTTTCTTCCCTTGGCAACCAGCTGTATGCACTTAAAATCACCATACATGTATTCTTTATACCATGTATATAACTTTCTCCTCATATTTTATGCTGAAATGCCAAATAGATAAATACATGTAAATAGATAAATAAATAAATAAACAAATGAATAATAGCAATAATCATCATCATCATCATCATCATTCTTATCATTGTTATTATCATTATTATTATTATCATCATCATCATTGAACAGCTCCTGTAAACGAAATGTTCGCATGCATTTTAATTTCGTGAATTTCGTGAGCGCCAAGTTTCGCAAAATTAAAATGCATGTGAGAGTTCTTGTCTACACTATATGCATTGAACGCCAGTGGCAATTCGCAAAAATTTCATGCCAAGAAAAAGGCCATCAGCTCCAATTCGCGAAAATTTACTGCTGCAAATATAACATGTTTTACAGTAATTGAATCTTACAGCATAGTTAACTAGAAATGTCGCTATGGCGACTGGTATGCCTCCGCCATAATGCATGGTTCTCTGAATAGGTTTATAGCACAATGTCTTGACAATGTGTGATGACAGTTTTACATAACTGGCAAAATATTAAAATGACAGGTTTGTCACAAATGCATTGAATGTTCAGTTTCCTTGAACTAGGTTTAATTGGATGAATATGGCTATACTGTCTAAGAGTACAGGTATTTGGGGATTTGAGGATTTCATTTGTACCCAACTTTTGACCCTTTTATAAGTTTAAAGAAGAAGTGAAATTTAGCACTTCCATTCGACCTTTGACCTTTTGACCTTTGGGCAAGAAACTTCCAAGAGAATCTATATTGGGTAATACATGCATACATTAAGTTTCAAGAACAAAATCCTGCAGGCATTGCATAGATAAGAGGGAAATAATGACATTTTGATGAGTTGACCTGGACCTTTGACCCTTGACCTTTAACCCCTAAATTCCCTACATGATCACTGCCAGTCAGTACATGCATATATACTAAGTTCCATGAAGATACCTTGAAATATTTCTGAGATACATGTATGGAGAAAAAGGTGAAATTTTAACATTTTCACTTGACCTTTGACCCTTGACCTTTAACTTCATGACCCAAAACTCTCTCTGGGGAATCTTTATTTGGTAGTTCATGTATACACCAAGTTTCAAGAAAATACCTCCAGGCATTACATAGATATAGGGGAAATAGTGAAATTTTGAGCATTTGACCTTGACCTTTTGACCTTTGACCTTGATCATGTGCCCTCTTAAGTTGATAGGCACAACTTCGCCCACTCATACATATACATGCCAAATTTCATTATGATACCTCTCACAGTTTTTCAGATACGCTGTCCACAAAATTGATTACGGACGGAAGGACGGACGGACGGACGGACGGACAGACAACCCGAAAACATAATGCCTCCGGCAACACTTCGTGGCGGAGGCATAATAAAACCAACCTTTCTGGTACAGTGCTCCCTTCTCTGGCCCCTGACAGTGCGTTTCATGTCAAATCCCAGCTCTCCATGGCTGAAGCACTCCCTGTCACTTCCTCTGTTATCTTGTCTTATCTCTGGTACCAAGCGGGTGTGAGTCTCCGGTCTCCAGGCTTTCTCTGGGTCCTGGCTGGCCAGAGCGCTGGGGGAGTGGGCTGATGGGGGCTGGCCACAGCAGCACACTGGATTATCTGGTGTACTGCAGTTTAGACACGAGGAACAAAGAATGGACGATGAAGACGCTGATTAGACAGAGACAGCTGTGCATTGCTGACTAGGATATACCTGCATGTCTCACACAATCATATATGCCATAATACGTGTGCACATGTGCTTGGCTCTTCATTCAGTCATTGATGAGTCTCATAATCTTGACCAATCACCAAGGATCACCTTTGCCCTCTCTGCACAAATCACATATTTTCCATGCTAATACCAAACAACAATGCTTTTGGACCTATATCTTGTGGTAGGTCTGGTTCCATGCTATATACCAAACAGCAATACTACTGGACATTTTACATCTGGTGGTAGGTTTGGTCAGAAAAGGGCATTTTAGGTATATTTTGGTTATCATAAACTCACCTGTTACCGCTTTGTTGGTACTGCACACAACTGCGTCCCTTCATGAATGCAGACATTGGAAGAGATCTCTAGAAAAATGAATGAAACAACTGATGGTAAACATCAATCATTATGCACATATTAAAGTCAACAACAACACCCATGCCTCTGGGAGTATAGGCCTACTTCACATAGACCAAGATTTTACTCTTTCTCAAAAGTTTCATGTCCACTCCCCACCTCACCCCATTCCTACTACTATCATTAATAGACTGTCTTGCCCCCCCCCCCCTTTTTTTTTTGGGGGGGGGGGTGTTTGATTGCAACATTGTTGATTGGACACACAGAAGCCATTCTGCAATGACAAGACTTGATTACAGGACTAAATGTGAAAGGGGGCATATCAAGTATTCTACTGGCTTTTCGCAGAGAGCACTATCCTGGCAATCATATAACTGTTTCACAAAGTCCTTTGAGATGAAACAATTTTTACATGTACACATTTGTGATATGGATCACCATAAATCAAATGAAAAAGGCAAAATGCAGAACAATTCAGTGAAAGGTTTCAACCACTGTCATGAACCATGACCTACATGTAATTACAATTTCTCTATCATTGAACTCTTTTTACATGAAAGTGCTCCTCTTGAATATCTCTCCATTCTGAGAATATGATTTAGAAAGAATCTTATTTAACAGGTTTTCATATACAACATGTACCGTATGTACGTACATACATGTACATGTAATTACATTAAGAATATTCAATATGATGACTGTTTACAGTATTATGATATATTCATTCTTATAGACTCAACCCATAGTTCTATTTGAAATCACGTTGTTGATATTTTGAAAGTGAAATTCACTGTTATAAGAAAATAATCATGGCTTGAACACATATTTGCCACCTTACCATGCTTTCTCCTTCCTTGGCACCGGAATTCACCACATCATTTTCACTGGATGCTGCCATATTCGTATTCCACTGAATACACGCAAAAGCCCCCGAGGAAAAAAATAGCAAGCCTCGAACTTTATAATGCTGGCAAAGCAATGACTACAGTAAGGTTTCGTGACACTACTAAGACAAAATCATTCCTTGTTAATGATACTGCCACACAACCAGCAGAAACTAGCAAGTAAAATGCCTTTGCATTTTATGGCATCTGCTTGGCTTTTGCCTGATGGAAAGAAAAGAGTGTGTATGGAGAGGGAGCAACGAGGTATTGAAAGGTCAGATTTTCAACAGAACTGTTCGTGGAACTTTGTATCAATTTAAGACAACTTTGGCTTTACTGGCATTCCTTGGTTTTTGAGGTCTGATGTTTGGTGTAAAGCAAATTAAACATCAAAAAGCAAGACTTATCAGTTCCTGCTGAATTCTAGGTTATGATTGGATGAAAGATGCATTCATTTCATCTCTCCTTTTGTAATTTAGTCCTAAAGCAAGTTTGTAAGCATTTGGGCCCAGGTACCTAGTCATGTCAAGCAACGACAAGTTCAAATTGGTTCAAAGGAAACAATCTGCTTTTGATATCACTCACACACTTTATATCACGTAATATGAATTTCTGTTTGTATTCTGGGTATAATTCGTCCACTTGCCAAATAATAATAATAATAATAATAATAATAATAATATTAATAATAACAATAATAATAATAATAATAATAACAATAACAATAACAATAACAATAACAACAATAATAATAATAACAATAATAATAATAATAATAATAATAATAATAATAATAATAATAATAATAATATAGTAATAATAATAATAATGATGATAATGATAATAATAATAAGAAGAAGAATGATAATAACACACATGCACATACAGCCTGTACACACATACACACAGACTTGACATAGTCCAAACAAATTGAAGAATGTTAAAGCTACTCAAAACACACATGCCAATTTTATAGTAATCTCTAGTAATATATTGTATACAGTAATTACTAATTTATGTGAAGCTAATAAAGAGGAGTAGTTTGAACCTACAGTACATATTGTCTATAATTCTATACTCTACTTAATTATGTTTCTTCCTTCCTCCCTCTTCCTCTTGCTTTCTCCTTTTAAAATGTCCCCTCACTGCTTAGGAGCAGATCTGCAAAGCACCCTTAACTAAAGATACAAACATTGAAATACACACACACACACACACACACACACACACATTACATCATCAAAACCAAACTTATACAGCATGCAGATATTCCTGCATCAAAAAGGCCTTTTTGTTTTGTTTTTTTTTTGTTTTTGTTTTTTGTTTGTTTGTTTGTTTTCTTTTACAGTGCCACAAGCTTAAATACATTTGGTTGATCTTATGTCAAGTCGAAGCTGAGCAGTTCTCCACCATGTCTCATACCAGCAGCATTCCAACAATGTCACACCTTGGCATGTTACTAAACCTTTTGTTTTAATTAACCTTGCATTCTACTAAAAGTAACCAGCACTCACACGGGATAATATCAACATACTGTACCAGTATCTTTCAAACTTCAGAAATACTGCAGTAGCCTTTCAGGATTAAGAAGAAAAAAAAACTCAGCTCATTCATATTAAATATACTAAATTCTCTTGGTTCTGTGATAAATAACCAAATAAAGAACACAGCCACAAGACTGGAGGCTCACTGGAAATTATGAGGAGGATAAGCAGTCCTGTCACATTTGTGTAGGTCTGTATATTGCCAACTATTAATGCGTGAGTATGAATGTACACTAAATAAAACTGTCTACCAATGTGTAAAAAAAAAAAATGATTAAAATATGTTAGAGCTGGAGACCATCTAGACACAAAGACAAAGAAAAATCATTCTGTAAATCATACTTGTATTTTGTCACTGGGTAACATTAGATTCAGTTTATTAGCACATTCAAGCTACATTGTATACATTTTTGTTCATACAATACATATTGTAGTTACATTTTGATTTCAAATACAAACAGACCAGCTGTTTGTGTATAATATTGTTATGATTTTCTCCTACAATACATATTTTAATATTTTGACTTCAAATACACACAGACTAGCTGTCAATGTGTTTTTCATTGACATTATCACATCACAATATATGTCACTGAAAGGTACTAAAGTCTTTTCAATAACACCAAGTACATGTTCCTGTACATTCTTATCATGTAGGCATTGGCATTCACATTCATGCATTTACACATCTATGGCATTAAGGTGTATACAGCTATACTGGTGACTACCGTGTCAGTGTTAGTGTCAGTGTTACATGTAACACTACCAAGCAATAAAGGAAACTCCTGTACATTCTTATCATGTAGGCATTGGCATTCACATTCATGTATTTACGCATCTATGGCATTAAGGTGTATACAGTTATACTGGTGACTACCGTGTCAGTGTTAGTGTCAGCGTTACATGTAACACTACCAAGCAATAAAGGAAACTCAGTAAAGGTACTGTAATACGCCATGTGTTTAGCGAGTCTAAATTTTTGCAAATTGAGACTTCCCGATGATGTCGCGAGTGGTCAACTTCGCCATCGTGTAGTGCTGGACTGAAGGGAGAATGTATACATGTGCATCACATTTGTATTGGGATCAGACTCGTTACTTTCGCGTGTCTTGAATTTTGCCAACAGCACTTGACTCGCGAAATTCGTGAAAATAAAAACCTCACAAAATATTCAGCGTATACTATTCATCATGAATCTCTGACCATGTCAATAGAAACAGATTTTTAAAGACTCTTTTGAAGTTATCTCATTGACACCACAACCCTCCAGCAGAGACTGGTTTTGTTATTCATCTGCAAACAGTCATCATTTATGAAGAAGCTTTAAGAGAGCATGGAAAAAACACTGCTGAAGTGCACAATACACATACTGAGAAGATAAGAAGTTATGTGACATATCAAAAAGGCACAATACAAAACAAATTTAAATTATCTTGACTTTCCATTTCTGCATTTGTGTTCTATCACTGGCTTTGTTTTTTCATACAAAGAGGGATGTTAACATTCTCTAAAACTGTCCTAATACAAGGGGCAAGATTTTACACAGGAGCACCGATCAGGCATGAAGAGAAATGAAATGCCTTAAAATTCATGTGTATCTACACTTATTACATAGCGTCGGTTGAGAATGATAAGGGCGTTAAGTGACCACAAAACCCATAGTGTTCGAGAAGACTTAAAGCCCTTCTCATTCTCAACAGACGAATTAGCCTATGTATTGTTCGCTGAGAACCAGAAAGGCATTATCGCATTCTAATATTTGAGCCTAAATAAAAAGTTCATTCAATCAATTTTAACAAAATAACTAGATATATCGCTACGGCGACTGATATGCCTCCGCCATAATGCATGGTTCTCCTAATAGGTCTATATTACAATGTCTTGACAATGTGTGATGACAGTTTCACACAATTGGCAAAGTATTGAAATGACAGGTTTGCCACAAATGTGCTGAATGTTCACTTTCCTAGAACTAGGTTCAATTGGATGAATGATTAAAAATGTCAGAGTGCAGGTATTTGGGGAACTGATGATTTTTACTTGACTTTTGACCCTTTTATAAGTTTATGCATTGAGTAATTTTCAAGGTATTGAGAAAAAGTATAATTTCAGTATCAAATGGGAAAATAACATTATCTAAACCTGGCCTTTGACCTCACAGTTCCAAAGAGAATCACTGTTAGGTTGAACATGCATAAATATGTAAGTTTCATGATGATACCTTGAGTTACTTTTGAGATATGGAGGAAAAAGTACAATTCAACACTTTCACTTGACCTTTGACCTTTTGACCTTTGACCTTTTGGCAAGAAACTTCCCACAGAATATATATCGGGTAATACATGCATACATCAAGTTTAAAAAAAAACCTTCAGGCATTGCATAAATATAAGGAAAGTAGTGATATCTTGAGGAGTTGACCTTGACCTTTCACCCCCTGACCTTTGAACCATGATCCCCAACTTCCCTAGATAATCACTGCCCATTGGAACAAGCATATATACTAAGTTCCATGAAGATACCTTGAACCATTTGCGAGATATGGAGAAAAACATGGAATTTTCAACCTTTTTTTTCACAAAATAACCTGTGACCTTTGACCTTCGACCCCGTGACCATAAAATCCAACTAAAGTATTATCCCCCCAGGATATACCCTCATACCAAGTTTGATGTAAAACCACCACACGGTCCTTGAGATATCGACAAAAACAAAATGGGACGGACGTACGTACGGACGGACGACCCGAAAACATAATGCCTCCGGCCACTTCGTTGGCGGAGGCATAAAAAAAAATTGGTCACGAAGCAAGGCCAGCGTCGCACACACAAACAGACCCTGTTAAATTTACTTTTTCATGTATAAAGACGGAACAAGCGAGGGCACCATCACCAAAAACAATAGGCGTCTTCGTTTTACCATAACACACCTTCATGCCAAATTTGAAGATGATCTAAGAAGAACTGCAGCCAGTAGAGTGCTCACAAGAAAATCTCTGCGGCGGACGCGGCGCAACGAGGCCAAATCCATAGTATCCTCCGAACTCTGTTCGGGGGATACAATGAGTGGATGACCTATATGTCAACACTCAGCATACTTTCACACCCCATGATAGCATACTATGCAAATGATATGCAAATGAGTCCATTATGCCCATTGCATATGGATATGAAAGATTGAAAATACTGAAAAATGTGAAATACATACACTTTGTATGACTACGTTCCTCTTTAACTGGAACATTTTCTCTGTGTGTACAGCTATAATTGTCATCTACAGAAACATTCAAATCCAAACTTCAAAACTTTACCTATTCCTCTCACACTGAGGACTATAATTGCAGTCTATAATGTTCGGAACAATTGTATTCTTTATCTGGTATGTGTTTGTTGTTGTTTGCCATTTTCTTCTCTGTTGTCATGTTTGAACATGTGTTATATCTATCTTTTCATTTATGAAGTGCCATGAGCAATAAAAAGCGGACCTGTGCGCTATACAAGTAGCCACTATTATCATTATTATTATCATTGCTACTTCTACTATATACTATTACTACTACTACTACTACTACTACTACTACTACTAATACTACTACTAATACTAACTGAACTCTGCAATACATCTTGTAAAACTATGTCTGCTGATTCTTTAACTCCTTTACATGTATCAGTGTTTTTTGGTGAGTGAATATATGCTAGTGTCATACATTGTATAGTACATGTGTGAATAATGTGCACAGCTATTAATATTTACCAGGTATCATATTTTTTCCTTTCATTGATTTCACATTTTTCAGAGGAAGACATTCAAAACTACAGAAGCACTCTGAGAGCGCAGACCTCCGCCAAGCATGCAGCTCATTTCCACCACTGATCTTGTTCTTCCATAGAAGTGATTTCCACCCATACATACTTACAGCATTGTGTGCTGAAAGTCGCCCAATTTCCCAATATAGAAGCCTTTGTTACGTCATAAACCCTCAGCTGCACGGCGCGCCTCGCCCTAGCAGAAACTAGAGCACGCACTTTAGTGCACGCATGCAAACCTCAAATACGCGCAGCCTGAACTCCCAAGTTCATTGACCCTGCCTGCCAAAATATAAAAAATCCTTCATAAATTCCTCCAAAATTCTCAGATCACTACCAAAATTTGATCATCTGTTACTTTTATCAATCTAAACCTTTCCTGCAAGTTTCATCCAAATTCGTTACCTACTTTTTGAGTTATTTTGCACACAGACAAACTAACTAACTAACAAACGAACAAACAAACAAATAAACAAACCAACGGTCACGAAAACATAACCTTCCCCCTTGGCGGAGGTAATAACACAGTAACAGCAGATTTGTGACAGAAAAAATCTACTTTGTCTGCAGATTATCCTATCATTGTTTTGATAGCAGAAATTCTAAAGAATTTGATAGGGTTGGGGTTTTAGGTGGTATGGAATTGTTAAATGGTATTGTTAAATTCAAGTATCAGAATGGCTAATCACTTTCGACATCCAGCTGAATCTCTGCTTGGCAAACTGCTTGGCACACTCTCTTATTGCCACAAACTAGCATTAGACTAACATGAAAACATATGAGTGGGACTGCAAGGACAGCAGCAATTCTGCTTAACCCACCACCTAGGCTTCAGTTTCTGTACCCGTTCACATGGGTGAACCAACATTTAAGAATTTTTAGCTGGCAGAAATGTATCAATACATTGCTTTGAAAGTGATTGCTATGACAGAATCAGAGCGTATGTGAGTTTTGTCCTGGCAGCTCATATTACAGGATATAACAGTAGTTGTTGAATTCATGTTCATGGAATACAGCAGTAAACACAGAAATGTACACATGCACGTTACATGATCAGGAGTTGATATTTTCACATGTTAGATTTGCGAATAGTACCCAGATCGCAGAATTCCGACAAATAACCTCAGGAAAACAGGTACGCTATGAAGTCTCATTAATAAAGATTGTCTTTGATGCGTTTGAGGTGACAAAAAATGATGTCAAGTATCAAAACTAAATGCAATCGTAAAATTTGCTTTGTGTTTGCTCTGTGTTGTGGGCTGCTCAGGTACAGCCCTGTCGCGATTTATACAGCGACTGGGCTGTGTATAGTTAGTGTACAGTGTATTTACATAATATGTGTATGCACAGGCCTGTCACATCATTATCACAGCAAGTCATGACTGTGTATAGTTAGTGTACAGTGTATTTACATAATATGCACAGCCCTGTACAGTGTATTTACATAATATGTGTATGCACAGGCCTGTCGCATCATTATCACAGCAAGTCATGACTGGTACTCTTAGTGGTCTCAGTCTGGTGGCCCTTGGCTGGGCCCCCTGCCTTGGGCCAGCACTTAGGCTCCTGGCCTCGGCCCGGCCTTGGGCCCCTGGGCCACTGGGCCTGGGCCCACTTGGGCTATGGGCCCCTGGGCCTGGGCCCACTTGGGCTCTGGGCCCCTGGTTCCGGGCTAAGGCCCGTGGCCTTGGGTCCGGCCTTAGGCCCCGCCTTTGGCCCGGCTGTACTTTGTACATGGTCTATGTGAAATCAGGCTTGTCTGTAACTGTATAATTACAAATAATTACAAATAATCACAAATGATCAACAGGTCCATACTACATATAGGACTATATGAATATATGAATATATGAATATATGATTATATGAATATATGAATATATGAATATATGAATATATGAATATATGATTATATGAATATATGAATATATGATTATATGAATATATGAATATATACAATGTATGTGAATATAAATGTGATCAGCCATTCTGTTACATTGTCAGATCTGCAGTCATTCATATATAGCAAATTTTATGCATGTATAAATGGCATACATTCATGTGTACAATATGCTACTTGATTGAACCAGCCAATGGAGAAAGATCACACCATTGCACGATACTTGAAAGACATGTCCAGTTCAATGACTCAATGCTTGTTATTCTGAACTCTGTAGAGGTATGCAGCCCTCTTCAGATGGAAAACATACAGTTGGCTATCAAACAGAGCTTGCAAAACCATCAACAATTCATTGAGTTGGATTTGTGTGTGTGTGTGTGTGTGTGTGTGTGTGTGTGTGTGTGTGTGTGATAGAGCTATTTGGCTTGTTTCCTTTGCATGCATCATCACAAATTCCCAAAGTCTGAATAAAGTGAAACCAAGACCTTCATATAGATGTGCTGCATTGTAAGGTGCTGATCAGAGCACTACCATAAGATTGACACCATGGCGGGAATTGTGCTAACAGTGTACTATCCTTCCTGTGCATTTATGTTAAAGTGTACCAATACCCTGAAAATCACATTTTAAAAAATAACCTGTGACCTTTGACCTTTGACCCCATGACTCTAAAATCCAAACAAAGTATTATCCCCCCAGGATATACCCTCATACCAAGTTTGATGTAAAACCACCACATGGTTCTTGAGATATCGACAAAAACAAAACGGGACGGACGTACGGACGGACGGACGGATGACCCGAAAACATAATGCCTCCGGCCACTTCGTTGGCGGAGGCATAAAAAAATATTGCATTTCTGTACTAAATTTAAGAATAAGTTCATTTACTGGGCTTATGTTACAAATGGTATAAAAGTGGTAGCTGAACTGCATGTCTACACCAAGAATTGACAATCTTTTTTTGTGTGTGTCATATTTGTTACATCACACATCAGACATGGGAAAAAAAGTGTCTGTAAAGAAAAGCTTTATAAAATGTGTGCAGTCAAGTCACAATTCCTATATTATATATCAACTAATTGCAGCATTTTGTTTTGTTAATAATAGATTTTTGACCTCATACTTTCTTCTTTGCTTGTACTTCAAGCAAGCTGAGACCTTGCCACAGGAATGATGAGCTAAAAAAAAAAGAAATTAGTAGTTACATTATCATCTTCATTTAATGTCCTTCATCAGCACTTATCATAAAAAAAAAGCATTTCCTGACTGGATCTGCTAACAGGAGAAAAACCTCTCCACACTCACATGAAAATATTACAAGACTTGCATACCAGGTAGGCCATGCGGGTATGCAAAAAAGGCTGCCACAGCTTGTAATAAATGATTTTGTGTGTGTGTGTGTGTGTGTGTGTGTGTGTGTGTGTGTGTGTGTGTGTGTGTGTAAAACGTGTGAAATGTGGAAAATTGTATGTATACACAACTTCCAAATGGGGATACACTGGCAAGTGTGGATATCCACAGTTGACAACCTTCTTACTTTTTGCTAATTTTGGTAAAAGTGACCCGAGAGGAGTCTAAGAACCATTTGCTGGAGGTGTTCTACGACATCCACATTTTCATAGCAAGACGGCACATTTTCGAGCTCTACTTTGTGTATAATCTGGGGCTCTGACAATGACGATAAGTTTAACAGCGCCATCTTGTGAGATACACACGTCACTATTTTATCCACATTTCCCTAGCCCTAGGCCTAGAGTCGAGCTAGCGCATATTGCTGCGTACCGTAATATGTACCGTGCCGTGTGTATATTTACCGCGCGTATTTCATGTAGCGAAAGCTTACCGACTACTGTATGTTCTCAACGTACGCGTAGTGATCATCGCCAACATCGGAGGAAAATCACGGATTTCAGTAAGTTGTAGACATATTTTTGGAAAAAAAATCAGAAATCGATTCATTTATACTAAAAATAATTGAGTTTGATGATGTAGTTAACTGAGTAAAGGTAGGCATATACTGGTATATAAAATACAGCTGCATTCATCTTGTGTGTCATTCCGTCAAGATTTTGTAAGTTTGCAGTATTCTAATTTGCAGGAAAGATTATATGTACTTGTATGTAATTTTTTTTTTACTTGTTTTCGTATCCAGAAATATATCGAGAAATGGCTCGGGCACTGAGAAGGGGAAAAATAGAGGTTTGCCCTGAGGACTACTTGACAAGAGACAGGGAAGGCTTCTTCATGAAAATTCTTCAAGATAAGGGTAGGTTGAACAGGGCCGGATCTAGCTTTTTATAAAGGAGGGGGTTGGGGGGCAGTATGCGAGGGAGCGTAGCGACCGAGCCCGAGTGAGCGGAGCGAATGAGGGGGGGGGGGGGGGGAGGGTGTGGGAGGGGGTGTCCCCCCTCCCATAGTAGGGAGAATTTTTGAAAATCTGTGTGTGAAAATGGCGTTTTCTTGCATCTAAAACACCACTATTTTGGGTATAGAGTTCATTGCCATAAATAGAAAAAAATAAAATTACAAGCTTAAACAAAAAAGATCAGATTAAAAAAAAAATGGTCCCCGGATTTTTTTTTTTTTTTTTTTTTTTTTTTTTTTGGGGGGGGGGGGGGGGTTGCACCCCCCCCCCCCCCAGATCCGCTTCTGTTGAATGATCATATTGCTATATACTAAATGATTCTTCACTTGCCCGACAATTGCAAATTTAATGGAGATCTATTCTGATGAAAGATCTATGCATCTTTAAACTAATGTCAGGTCTCACTGTGTATAAAAGAATGCAAGAGAGTGAGAACTTTTTGGTATCATACTTCAATACAGGGATTATAACCTGTGCATTTTTGGGGAATCTCATTAAAGACCTAGTTTGTTCTTGATATGTGTCTTATGGAGACTGTATGCAAGGCAGAGGCATTATTTGTTGTTAGCGGTCAAATGTTGTTTACGTTTACAGCTTTAGTGCACAGTGTTGAGAGCATTTGAAAGTAATTTAAAACACAGTAATACTCAATTTATAACCTGAATTGACCTGTTTAATGATTTTTAGGAGACACTTGTTGGTGTTTTTGTTGTTACCTAGTCTCCATGATACCATTTTTTTACTGTGTAGTGTACATAATTAGGATGAGATGATACTTATTTGACTTAAAACAATGCAGTGGTTCTCTCTCTATCACTCCACTCTGTCAACAGGTAGAGCAGTTTTCACATCCAAACATTTCCAAAAGGGGGAATTCCTTCTACACTATGACGGTGAGCTTATAACTGCAGATGAAGGGGAGAAGAGAGAAAACATTGAAGAAACTGGATTCAGGTACTTCTTCCAGTACAAGCAGACAAACTTGTGGTAAGTGTCTATATTTTATTCCAGTCTTTAAATTCACATTCTTGTGTATCATTCAGGCATAATTTGTGCCATAATTGAGGCATAAACATGCTGTATCACGGGTGTGTGCATTTATGTATGATATACATGAACCTTCTAGTGTACAGATGATATACAGGGTGGCCCAGAAAGAACGGAACACCTACAATCCTTAATTTTAGCAATATTATTGCCATTATGAGATTATCTTGCCTACTCATGGGTAGACCATTCTTTTTCCAAGAGAATGACACCAAGATTTTTAATTTTGGTTGATGCGTTATGATTTTAGGACCGTTTTTGTAAAACCTTGCAATTTCAAAAATGTGATCATTTTGGACTCTCAGAGATACTGAAACCAGCAAGAATTATTCCCGTAGCGGCCTGTCATAGAATCCATTGCGTTCACAATGTGTGGAATGTAGACAATTAGAATCATAACGCATGAGCCAAAATTGAAGATCTTGGTGTCATTCCATTGGAAAAAGAATTGTCTATAATGATCCAATTTAATACAAAATTATGACATTGTTTCAATGACTTTGCTGGAATTTTGGATCGTAGGTGTTCCGTTCTTTCTGGGCAACCCTGTATATAGACTGAAACCACTGTATTGATCTTCTTGGGAGTTAGCTTCAGTTTAGGTTTTAAGAAGCCTTCAGGATTGCTGATATTTATCAGCTGACCTAAAAAAAAAAAAGGAAGTTATCAGTAAACCTAAGCAGTGTTCAATTTATAATGCCAGTGATAATTGTGCTTAATAGTGTGGTACAGTAGTGAAGCATGGATATCTGAGAAATCAGGGTGTTTTCTATTTTGGGAATAGAAAGAAAGTAGTAGATGTGTGTTTAGTGATGAATGCCATAGTATCGTTAGTATGTAGTGAAGTGTGGATATCCACAGGGTGTATTTATACCTCCACCCACACATAGTGTGTAGGGGGAGTATATAGGAATCACTCTGAGGTCGGGTGGCCGGTCGGTCGGTAGGGCGGGCGGTCGGTCCATTGCAAAATCTTGTGGGTCAAACTCCTCTCTCATTTTTTGAGCAATTGACCCCAAATTTGGCATGTGTGGCCACTATACATTGTATATCAAAGGTAGATGTGAAAGACGCCTTTTTCGTTAGTATCGCATAATGCGTTGCCATGGCAATGGCATATTTTCGTAAAAACTTGTGGATCGAACTACTCTCTCCTTTTTTGAGCAGTTAGCCCAAAATTCAGCATAGATGTGTGACTGCTATCAAAGGGAGATGTGCAAGACACCTTTTGTATGTGTACATGTACATTGTATATTGTAGGCTGTAAGTAGTTTCATATTGTCTGACTATCATGAAAAATATATGACTACATGTGTGAGATCATCTGGTATTTAACCCATGACATCCAGTGACTTTAAGTTAAACAATTTAAATAATCACATACAGGTATCAACCATTATTAGCATTTGTGCTACACTAGGACACCTGCCATGACTGCCCGTTTGTATAGCTGTGCACATGTGCTTTGCTCACATGTTGTGGTAACAGAGCTCCCATTGGTAACATATGTGTGAATAGAGTAGCTAGACACCCACTTAAAAAACTCAAATGTTTATTTCCTTAACCCGTTCACTACAAGATTTTGAAAAACTCATTCTGCTACTACTGCATAGTGAATCCACAAAGTGAACGTGTCTTCTTTTTCAGTTAGAAAGAGGCATGAGATGGGTGTGTTTGCCGGGTAATGCATATGTAAGTGTGGTCAGTATTTGTAGTGATTAGTTAGGTTTAGATGTCCACAAAGTGAATTGTGTTTATCCTAGTTCAGAGTATTAAGAGGAAGACATTAGAAGGTATGTGTTGGTTAATGAATATGTTGATGTGGCCAATATGAAGTGAAGTATAGATATCCACAAAGTATACTGTTTTAGAGGTAGAAATAATCCTTGGAAATGTGTAGTATAGCGGATGGTATCTAGTAAAGTGTGGATATCCACAAAGTGCAGGTGTGTGTATTCTCTATGCACATGTTATATTACAAGAAATGCATAATAGGGAAAATCGGTACCGTTTGTTTTACTTCAAGTTAAATTAAGGGGATTTTCGGCTTACCAGACGTCGACTTTTCTGAGAACTACTGTAAAAATGATCTTGCGGCCAGGATGTAGTGAAGTATGCTGATCCACTAAATGAAATTGTACTTCATTTCAGAAAAAAATAATAATCCTTGAAAAGTGTGTACATGGCTCCACACTAACTTTTTGCTTGGTGGCCCCATCGGACCACTAAAATCATTTTAAAGTTTTGGTGGCCCCAAAAAGAAATCTGGTAGCCCCAAAACAATGTATTGCAAAACATTAACTTTTATTACTTACATACACATTAAATCTTTTGGTGGCCCCACCAAATGTGGGCTTTTGCAGAATTATGGCGGCCCAACTTCAGTTTTTGGTGACCTAGGTCCACCAGGCCACTGCTAATGTCGAGCCCTGGTGTGTGTGTTAATTGATAAATGTGGAATGGTAGCCAGTATATTAGAGAGTAGAGGTGTGTATTCTGTTTTAGAGATCTAACAATCCATTGAAAAGGATGTGTGTTAAGTGGTATAGCAGCCAGTATGTATTAAAGTGTGGATATCCATTATAAGAGAAAGCGTGTTGTGGCAAGTTTGTAGGGAAGTGTAGATATTTCCACAAAATGAAGGGGCAATCTATTTCAGGGATAAAAGAAGCCATTTGAAAGGTGTGTGTTATGTGATAAATGTGATATTGTGGCCAGTATTTAGTGAAGTGTGGATATCCACAAAGTGAAGGTGTGTTGTCTACACCTATTACTCTCCCTTAGTGCTAGCCCAGATGCCAGTGACCACCTGAAATTTCATTTAGCCACTAGAAATCTTGCATTGACCACCAAAGAATCAGATTCTACAACACATACAAAGTAAGCATAAGCTAGAAGTCCATCTGATGAAGTCCATCTGAAGTCCATCTGATGACCACTTTCAAAGAAAGAAAAGTTAATAAGGGACACCCACTTAAAAAACTCAAATGTTTATTTCCTTAACCCGTTCACTACAAGATTTTGAAAACTCATTCCAGCTAGTAAAAGTAGTTACATGTAGAAAGTAGAGAATAGAAAGCTAGAAAGGAGTTACATTTTAAAGCACTCTCTTTTCAAACATACATAGTTGTAAATGAGTGATCATTGTGGTATTGTGGTCAGTACTGCTACTACTGCATAGTGAATCCACAAAGTGAATGTGTCTTCTTTTTCAGTTAGAAAGAGGCATGAGATGGGTGTGTTTGCCGGGTAAGCGTGGTCACTATTTGTAGTGATTAGTTAAGTTTAGATGTCCACAAAGTGAATTGTGTTTATCCTAGTTCAGAGTATTAAGAGGAAGACATTAGAAGGTATGTGTTGGTTAATGAATATGTTGATGTGGCCAATATGAAGTGAAGTATAGATATCCACAAAGTATACTGTTTTAGAGGTAGAAATGATCCTTGGAAATGTGTAGTATAGCGGATGGTATCTAGTAAAGTGTGGATATCCACAAAGTGCAGGTGTGTGTAAAACATTCTCTATGCACATGTTATATTACAAGAAATGCATAGGGAAAATCGGGACCATTTGTTTTACTTCAAGTTAAATGAAGGGGATTTTCGGCTTACCAGACGTCGACTTTTCTGAGGATTACTGTAAATATGATCTTGCGGCCAGGATGTAGTGAAGTGTGCTGATCCACAAAATAAAATTGTACTTCATTTCAGAAAAAAAATAATCCTTGAAAAGTGTGTGCATGGCTCCACACTAACTTTTTACTTGGTGGCCCCATGGGGCCACTAAACTCATCATTTTAAATTTTTGGTGGCCCCCAAAACAAATCTAGTAGCCCCAAAACAATAGGCCGGTTTACTAATGTATGCACAGATCTTTAATTTTGCACACGGTCGCAACCTCGGGCAAACAAAGGATGCGAGCCTGCAACGTCGGCTGCTGCAGCCGTCCCCGACACGTCCCCACATGTAGACTTACGTGTATGTTGTGTACATGTGTGCGATGTATCAACTTCGACTTTACCTCCTGGCATTTCGTGTGGCTCTAAATTAATTCCCAACCTTAGATGAGGGAAAATTCTGCTGTGATCAAACGCAATTTGGACTATAGTTTCGATTTTATTGAATTTTGGCTTCGATTTTGTCTTCAGTAGTTCTGAAAATGGGTGAAAACACTGCTGCTACGGAACATACAACAGTATGACCGCATCACTTCAAACTTCAATGATTTTAGGCATTATGATTGATTGTGAAATCTAAACTAGACAACGAATCTCTCATATCGATATGTTTCCAAGGATTTTTTTAAAGTTAGACTCACCCTGATTAGACTTCATGAAATAGAATGACGATTTTGACCTATTTTTCTGTTAACAATAAAAGTTAGGGGGCCTAGCCCTACATAGACTAGATCTAGAGTAGATCTAGACGTAGGCCTAGAACTAAAATTAAAAACAAAAACAATGATAGACCTAACCTCCCTGACATTCGCAGTAGGCAACATTTATTTCCCCCGTTGACTTATTCATCACGACCCAGGTCTGGTACGTTGGTTTGTTGAGGTATGTCCGGTCGGCCTAACCTCACTAAGGAAAACACGAAAAGGGCTCGTGTCCGAAACCTCATTGAACTTCAGGCTTGAAACACTCCCATCCGCGAAAAGACGGTAATTTTCAAATGACTTGTATCCCTTTAGCTTTTCCAGTCATAGTCCGATTGATGATCAGGTAGTTGAACACGTCAAAGAGTCCAAAATCTGGAATACTCTCGAAGTTGGATGTAAACCCAGCGAGCTTGTTATGATCGGAGAACGAGCAGCCTACCAGAGCGAGCTTCTCCTGAAGTGACCGGCCGGTGTCCGCCCTGGAGAGGTCGGGATCGATGGGCAAATCCAAATCGGCTACGGCAGTTGCACTAGTTTGATGAGTTTCTCATTGTTGCAGCCACTTGTGCTCACACCTATATCCCTAAAATACTCAGTTAATTCCTTAACTGTCCAATTCTTCCATGGCTTGCTCCAACCTTGGCTAGAACTTGAAGCTGACGCCATCTCAAAGCAAGACTAGATAGCAAACAAAAGTTGTCGATTATCCGCAGCGAGTAATGATCGTAGACAATACTCGCGTGAATGCAAAAACAGTGTGGCGCACGCGTCCGCGCTTATTTCGCTTGCCCGACTTAGTTACAATCACTAGGGTCGCGTGGGGTTGACGTCATTATGCATATCATTAGTAAACCGGTCTATTATTGCAAAACATTAACATTTATTACTTACGTTAAATCTTTTGGTGGTCCCACCAAATGTGGGCTTTTGCAGAATTATCTATGGCGGCCCAACTTAAGTTTTTGGTGACCTAGGTCCACCAGGCCACTGCTAATGTCGAGCCCTGGTGTGTGTGTTAATTGATAAATGTGGAATGGTAGCCAGTACTAAGAGAGTAGAGGTGTGTATTCTGTTTTAGAGATCTAACAATCCATTCAAAAGGATGTGTGTTACGTGGTATAGCAGCCAGTGTGTATTAAAGTGTGGATATTATTATAAGAGAAAGTGCACATCCTATTTCAGACATAAAGATATGATCCTTGAAAAGTGTGATAACTGATAAGTGTGTTGTGGCAAGTTTGTAGTGAAGTGAAGATAGTTCCACAAATTGAAGGGGTAATCTATTTCAGGGATAAAAGAAGCCATTTGAAAGGTGTGTGTTATGTGATAAATATGTTGTGGCCAGTATGTAGTGAAGTGTGGATATCCACAAAGTGAAGGTGTGTTTTCTACAGCTATCGCTCTCGCTTAGTGGTGGCCCAGATGCCAGTGACCACCTGAAATTTCATTTAGCCACTAGAAATCTTACATTGACCACCAAAGAATCAGATTCCACAACACATAAGCGTATGCTAGAAGTCCATCTGATTTGTCAATTTGACCACTCTCAAAGAAAGAAAAGTTAAGGGAAAGCCCTGCCAGCTATGGATGGCATTATTAAAAGGGTGTATTTACATACAGTGTACATTGTAAGTGATAAGTGTGACATATTTGCAGCCATTATGTAGTGAAGTGTGGATATCCACAAAGAGAAGATGTTGCTTCTTTAGTCAAGTTGAATGTCATAAGAACAAATTACTGAAGATGTATGAATAAAAAATTATATGAAATTTTGAATTTTGCCATTCCTGCTCTCTGGGCACTGCCATTTTTCGCATCTGGTCATCTGATTATGACGTCATGTCTGACCAACTCTCCCTAGCTATTGTACAAGAAATGTCATAAATTTCTACTATTTGCCAATTAAACACTCCCTTCACGTTCAACCTCAAGACAAATAAACAATATTGTATGTCTGCACTGAATATATTGTACCCAATGTATCATGGTGTTTGTAAAATGAAAAAAAAAATATGGAAGCTTTATGTTCAATACCTATTTAGACTTGCTCAGACATGAGGTCATACTCACATGATCAGAAGCGCTTGATATTGCCGCTCATAGAACAGGAAAGACAGACTTCAAAATTACGTAACTTTCTTATTCTTTGTCTGATTTTCGCTTCAAATTTTCATTGGTTTGTTTTTATGATATTCACCCTGACTGTAATGCTATATTGCCCTTTTACCTGCTGGACAAAGTGTAAAAGTATTCTTATGTAAATTGAAAATACTTTTTTCACAAATTTAATTATGTAAGCTAACACTGTGTTTTATTGTTTACCATTCTTATTCTGATATATTCAGTGTTGATGCCACGAAAGAACCTGATGTGCCATCTTTTGGAAGACTGGTGAATCACGGGGACAAAAAAAAAGCAAACTGCAGAGTAAGAGTTCTCGAAATCAATGGAGCGCCAAGATTGTGCATGTTTGCTATGAGGGACTTGGAGATGAACGAAGAAATATTGTATGACTATGAACTTCCCAGAAATTTCAAATTCCCTTCACCTTACTATGCCCAACTGATTGAGAAACTTCAAAAAGAACTACATGATACCGGCAGTTCTGCCTGCACATCGACATCTATAGTAGAACCCTCCAAGGAAAACACAGGGACTGTCCATGATGACCATACTTTTAAAGAAGCCTCTGCATCAAAGGAAAAGAAAGTTCACAAAAACAATACCGGCCGTTCTGCCTGCACATCGACGACTGCGGGCTCTGTACAATCATCTGAGCATCATGCCCAACTGATTGAGAAACTTCAAAAAGAACTACATGATACCGGCAGTTCTGCCTGCACATCGACATCTATAGTAGAACCCTCCAAGGAAAACACAGGGACTGTCCATGATGACCATACTTTTAAAGAAGCCTCTGCATCAAAGGAAAAGAAAGTTCACAAAAACAATACCGGCCGTTCTGCCTGCACATCGACGACTGCGGGCTCTGTACAATCATCTGAGCATCATGCCCAACTGATTGAGAAACTTCAAAAAGAACTACATGATACAGGCAGTTCTGCCTGCACATCGACATCTATAGTAGAACCCTCCAAGGAAAACACAGGGACTGTCCATGATGACCATACTTTTAAAGAAGCCTCTGCATCAAAGGAAAAGAAAGTTCACAAAAACAATACCGGCCGTTCTGCCTGCACATCGACGACTGCGGGCTCTGTACAACCATCTGAGCATCGTTAATACCTTCATTCTCTAGGTCCGGAACAAGATGAGCAATTGGATGATGAATCGTGCGATGAATTTTGTGATCTGACCTCAGAAATTGATTCTGAGTCTGATTACCATCCGGAAGAGTCAGAAGAAGATGAAATAGTAATACCAGGCTCTCGTGTACCCCTTACTCGGTCGAATAAAGAAATGCAGCATGAAAACGGGGAACCTGCAGGATTTGAAGTGGTAGTAACTGAAGGAAGTGAGGGCCAAAATGTAAGTGAACAACTTCTGCGAAGTGTTCACAGTGTTAACACTGGGGGTGTCTATGTGATGAGAACACATAATCAGGACTCAAAAAGAGCCTATGACAAGGTGGCCTATTGCTTGTACTGCGACAAACCCCAGAAGAAATTAACACAGCATCTTCCACAACATAAGAATGAAGTAGAAGTTGCAGCATACATGGCAGAAAAGCCCGGTGAAAAAAGACAGCGTTTGCTGACAATTATTCGCAACAAAGGAAACCACAAGCACAATTGTGAAGTCCTTGCTGAAGACAAAGGTGGACTTGTTGTTATTTACAGACCATCCCATCATGCTGATCCACAAGATTATGTTCCATGTTACCACTGCTATGGGTGGTTCGCAAAAACTGAAATGTGGAAGCACAAGTGTGTTGTAAAGCCAGCGCAACCAAGCAGTTCTGAAGGAAAGAAAAGGCAAAATCAAGTGAGAAAAGGAAAGCTCCTGCTTCCACCTGCTCCAGGAACAAAGTCTTGTGATATTGTGCATAAAGTACTCAGTGGTTTAAGGAGTGATGATGTGGCACGTTGTATCAAGGGGGACTGCCTCATTGTGGAATTAGCAAAGAAACTTTGCCTGAAGTTGGGCCATGACGGTGAAACCTACAATTTCATAAGATGTAAACTTCGAGAAATTGCCAGATTGCTTCTTACATACAGAATGTGTACTGGAAAGGAAAATGCCACTTTGAGTTCCATCATTTCTCCACAGGAATTTGATGTGGTTGTCAGGTCAGTGAGGGAAACAGCCGGGTTCAACCAAGACACTCACGAGTATACAACACCTAGCCTTGCTCTAAAATTAGGTCATCTGTTGAAGCAGGCTGCTGGGTTACAGCTGGTGAGGGCAACAAAGAATGGAGACACCGAAGCAGAAAAGATGGCAAGAGACTTCATCACACTAATTGAGAAAGAATGGGAGACAGAAGTATCATCACATGCACTCAGAACCCTCTATCAGCAGAAGAGAAACCAGCCAAAACTCTTGCCCGTAACATCAGATGTGGTAGCCCTGTCGAAGTATATTGAAACCAATGCTGAAAGATGTTTGACAGATCTAGAGAGTGCTGAAGACAAAGTAAATGCATGGCAGCAGCTCAATCGCTTGATGTTAACCCATTTGATTGTCTTTAATAGAAGGAGAGCAGGGGAGGTTTCAAAAATGAGTGTTGATGATTACACCAAAATCAAGAAAGGATCAGACCATACAGTAGATGGGCAGATGGCAACACTCCAAAACTGGGAGCAGCAATTGGTGAAATGTCTTTGGAGGGTTGAACTTGTGGGGAAAAGGGGAAGAACTGTTCCACTTATGATGACAAACTTTGTGAAGTCATGTATGGATGCTCTTATGAGGTACAGAACTGAGGTTGGAGTCAACCCAAGGAACAAATACTTCTTCGCCCTAGCAAGAACTGACATCATGTCACACGTTCGAGGATGTGATACACTTAGAGAACATGCTCAGAAGTGTGGAGCGGTGCAGCCAACATTACTCACATCTACAGGATTGCGCAAGCACATTGCCACTATGACACAACTGCTCAGTCTCCGAGAAAATGAGATGGATGTTCTTGCGAACTACATGGGCCACGATCTTCACATTCATCGAGAATTCTACAGGCTACCAGATGCTGCACAGCAAGTTGCAAAAATCTCAAAGCTTCTCTTCGCAATGGAGGGAAAGGGCGGAAATCCTGTTGAAGTGCTGAGTCGGGCAAGGAGCATTGATGATCTTCCACTACAGCCAAACGAAGGTAGATTTGAAATTTAATTGCCATTCGATCATATTCAGCATGGATGCAGTTATGATTTATGACAATTAAGTGTATAACGCTCTCTAAAATTTGTTTGATCATGATTGATACTCTGAATTGTAGTGTTCATGCTCATTGCTAGAGACCAGATTTTTATTTTTTTTTATATATAGCTCATTGGAGCCAAAAGCTCAAATGAGCTTATGTCATTGCTTTTTGTCTGTTGCCCGCCGTGTGTTGTGTGTAAACTTTTTATGCCTCCGCCACGAAGTGGTGCCGGAGGCATTATGTTTTCCGGTTGTCCGTCCGTCCGTACGTCCGTACGTACGTACGTCCGTCCGCTTTCGTTTACGCGATAACTTAGTAATATTGACTGGAATTTAACCAAACTTGGTCCAAGTATAAAGTATGATGGGGCAATTATTTGATTAGATTTTGGGTGAAATCGGCTAAAGGTCAAAGTTCAAGGTCAAATCATGAAATTGTATCCGTTTACGCGATAACCCAAGACTGGATCAAGCAAATTTCACCAAACTTTGTCGGAGGATAATGTATGATGGGGCAATTACTTTATTAGTTTTTTAGTGAAATTGGACAGAGGTCAAAGGTCAAAGATCAAAGATCAAGGTCAAATCCTAAAATTTATCTGTTTCCGTGATAGCTCAAAACTGGATGAAGCAGATTTCACCAACTAGGTCCAAGGATGATGTATGATGGGACAATTAGTTGAGTAGATTTTAGTGACATTGACAAGAGGTCAAGGTCAAAAGGTCAAGGTCAAGTGATAAAAATGTCGCCATTTCCCCCATTTACTTAGACTTAGTTCCTCCTGTTCCTTGTGGAGCATTGGGCGGTAACAGTGGTCCTCCATTCTGCCCGGTTTGTTGCAATATCCTTTGCTTCATCCCAGCTTACTCCCATTGTTTGTAGATCCTTCATTACTGTTCTTTTCCAGGTGTTTGTGGGCCTTCCCCTTCTCCTCTTTCCACTTGCAGGCATCCATTCTAATGAAGTTTTGGCGTGTCTTTCATCCTTCATTCTCAGGGTGTGACCTAGCATCTTCAGTTTTTTTCCCTTATAATAGTGCCGAGGTCTTTTTGATTACATCTAAATAATACTTCTTCATTTGTGATTTTGTCCTTCCATGTGATCAGAATTTTTCTCAGACATCTTTGGTGGAACACATCTAATTTCTTGGCTTGCCTTGCTGTTATTTTCCATGTTTCACTTGCATAGACTGCCACTGGAATAACAAGGGAGCTATAAAGTGTGATTTTGCTGTCCAATGTGATATGTTTTGATCCCCACACCTTCTTGAGCCTCTGGAAAACAGATCTTGCTTTGCCCAGCCTACATGTGATGTCCAGTTCTGTATCCCCATTCTTGGATATGATGCTGCCTAGGTAGGTGAAGCTGGAAACCTCTTCTGCGGTTTGATGGTTCACCTGCAGATTCATAGGACGTTCATCATGGATTGACACGACCTTGGTTTTTTCTGAGCTAACTCTGAGGCCCACCTTGGCGTCGGTCTCTGTGAGGCTATCTGTCATCTTTTGTAGGGATTGGGCTGTATCTCCCAGAAGAGCCAAGTCATCTGTGAAGTCCAAGTCTGTTAGGCGATTGTCATTCCACTTGACTCCAAAGGTTGCTTTGTTCATGACTTTCCGCATTACGAAGTCGATAGTGAGGAGAAAAAGCAGTGGCGATAGAATACAGCCCTGTCGAACTCCTGAGAAGATGTTGAAATGATCAGTGTAACTGTTGTTTGTTCTGATGCAACAGCAAGAGTTGGCATACAAACTTTTGAAGATGTTGATGAATTTCTGTGGGATTCCATATATTCTTGCAATATCCCAGACTGTCTCTCTGTGTACGCTATCAAAAGCCTTCTTGAAATCCACAAAATTAATATATAACTCCATATTAAATTCAAGGCTCTGCTCAATAATGATTCTCAGAGTTAAAATCTGCTCAGAACATGATCTCCCATTTCGAAAGCCTGCTTGTTCCTCCCTCCTCCCCCATATATCTATGTAATATGCCCAAAGGTATTTTCTTGAAACTTAGTGTAGACATGTACTACTGCGTGAAGATTCTCCAGAGAGAGTTTCATGTCATAAGGTCAAAGGTCAAGATGTCAAAGGTTAGGTAAAAATGTTGCAATATCACTTTTCTCGCAAATGGTTCAATGTATCTTCATGGAACTTGGTACATACGCATGTATTGACTGGCAGGGATTATCTAGGGAATTTAGGGGTCATGGGTCAATAGTCAGGGGGGTCAAAGGTCAAGGTCAACTCCTCAAAATTTTACTATTTCCCTCATATACTAGTATATGCAATGCTTGCATTATTAGTTTAAAAACCTGATATATACATGCATTACCGAATGGAGATTCTCCTGGAAATTTCCAGCCAGAAGGTCAAAGGTCAAAGGTTAAGGGTCAAAGGCCAGGTTTCAATGCCCCCCAAAAATCTGTTTTCTACTGTATTTTACACTCTTTCTTCATAGCTTGGAAATTACTCAATGCATAAACTTATAAAAAGGTCCGTCAGAAGTCAAGTAAAAATTCTCAATTCCCTAAATATATGTACTTGCACTCTTAGACAATTTTAGCAAACCCAGTTCAAGGAAAGTGAACATTCAAGATATTTCTGACAAACCTGTCATTTCAATATTTTGCCAGTTATGTGAAACTGTCATCACACATTGTGAAGACATTGTAATAATAACTTTTGAAAGGATAGTGCTACTGCTTTGAAAGTTGGCATTAATTATGGACAGAATGTGTTAATGAGGCATATTTAATTTCAGTTTAATCTGACAATACCTTCATTGTTGTTACTCTGGTGGTTTACTTCCTGTTTTTTTGTCCCATTCATCGCACAGCCAGCACGGTTTGGTAAAGATTAAGCGCTTGAATAGACACTGTACTTCAGAGCCTCTTTTCTCAGTTCACACTTTTCCTGAGTTTGTGCTTTCTTCCCAATATTTAGATAGGTTAGGCGAGTCCATTTGATTTGAGTTACACATCATTTTAAAGTTTAAAGTCTGCTCTTTCAGAATATGGTCTTAACTAAAAATTCATGTCTGGCGACTTTTTGTTTGTTTTGAGGTGCAGGGTCACATAGATGGAGAATATAGTTTGTTCTTGGCAAGACTTAGAATGACCCTCTTGGGGCCTTGGAAAGCCCACTGGGCCACAAGGGCAAAACGGGGGGGGGGGGGGGGGGGGGGGAATTTAAAAAATCTCCAGATCCAAAAAGAGTAGCGTCAAGATATGTTGTATGTATAGATACCTTTATGTATGAAAAATATAATTTCTGCAACTTACAGTATAATTATATTGCCCTTAGCTATTTGAAAATAGTTCAGGTATGTGATACTAAAAGAAAATCTGTGAACTATCCTCAACAGAGCTGGACGCAGGAGATACCGAAGGACCCTCTGATGATGAGTCCTCTGGGGGTAGTGGGAGTGATGACAGAAACTCTGACACGGAGGTGCAGTCTTCTGCAGCAACCAAAAGAGGTACAGTGACAAAAATTGTCATGCTTTCACATTCCAGTGCAGCTCTCAAGTGGAAATGATTCTAAAGTTACATCTACATTGTAGTACTACTACATTTTAACATGGCGGTCAGTGTCAGAGGACTGCCTTTACTTTCAGCCTTGGTTGTGGCTAGTTGCATTGCATGTGGAGGTCCTGTGTACTTTAATTACTAGAATTTTCACATAAAGGCAGTCTAAAAAGTCTATTGCTGATAATTTGTACTAAGTATAATCAAAAATTATGCATAGACTTAGCATAAATTTGAATGATTATGACATACTTTGTTTTTTGGTCTTGAAATTTTTTCGTCTTGAAATTTTTTCCATCATGCTCTGTTGGCATGCCAAATTTTGGAAATTTTTGTTGCTCTGCAGCCGTGAACTGAGGAGGGGGGGGGGGGGCAGAATCTACCCACACTAGCTCTGAGGTGGATCCAAAAGACCCAGCTCTATTAGAATAAAGATGTCGGTCCCGGTACTACCCTTTTCGCATTGCTTCTCCTTTTCTTTTTTTCTTTTTTTTTTTTGGCTTAACTCTTATTGTGCCGGGCAAAAAACCCCTGGTGCGCTGGAGGATTGAATGACCTGCATTTTGAGCAAAATTAATTGACCATGCAACATCTTTCCATGCTTCGAACTTTCTTCAGCAACATCAGATACAAGAATAATGCGCATGAAAGTGATAGAGAATTTTATGGTTTTCCAAGTCACAGTAATTTTATTTGGTGTCTTCATCTCATAAACAAATAATTAGTGTTGAAGAGAAACTTTTGTGATCCCAGCTAATCACTGAAGCAGAATCCCAGCTGTTGTCACGGAAGTTGACATTCTAGCGGAGTTGTCATCATGACAACTTTTTATTGGGATTGGGATCCAGGCCTGCATGTGCAATTTTGCACCTTCTGCATGAAAAGAGCTAATGTTGTTATGTGAATTTATAAATTACACGGTAAAACAATTTTGATGTTTATTAGTACTGGTATATAGAATGAAATCGGAGTCTTTGTAACATTCCTGTCTTGCAAACAGCATTGTTGGTACCTGGAGATTGGGAGGGGGCGGGATGGAGATGTGTCCTCTTCTATATACCTCATTTTCTGTTTCTGTTTCTGTTTCTACAACCAGTCTCAGCTGTTGTGTTATTTGGTTTTATGCAACATTTTCACTAAGCAGTCGTATTGTGGGGTCATGGAGTTTGACAAAAAAAAAAAAAAAATGTTTTATTCAAACTGTTTGCCCTGCAATAAAATGACAGAAAATGAACACAAGTTATTGTTTAAGGATGCCCAAAATTATGCTGAATAAACTGTGGACTCTTGTTTGCATTTCATATTCGAATATATAGTTATTTATTGTATATCTTTTACAAAGGTCAGAAAAGGTGTTTCGTGCAAACAGGTGTGGATGACCAGGCTGTTACAACAGGTCAGAAGAGGTCTCTCCAACCAACAGATGAGAATGACCAGGCAGCCAAAGACTTCACAAAGCCTAAAAAGAAAGTATGGACCAGTAGTGAAAAAGCAGCCGTGAAGAGAAATCTTGGAAAGTTTATGACAATCTCTTCAAAACTACCTGGGAAAAGTGAGATAAACAAGTGTCTTCATAATGAGCCTTGTCTCAAACATAGAAACTGGCATAATGTGAAGGATTTCATAAGAAATTTCAAAACTTCCATTGCTAGAGCTAATCAGTATCATGAGTAAATTTTTGTAAAGTCCCAGCCAGGCTGTAGATTTTGTTTGTTTGTTTGTTTTTCCTTTCTTTTATTTTTGCCACTTTTTTACTTTTACACATTTGCATATGTAAATTTGTCTTTTTTGATATGCTGTCACCATAAAGTTATACAACATATGCCATATGTTTTCGTGCCATCTCATAGCCCATTTTATCACCATGCACATTTTTTGATAGATGCAAAAAGATCATCTAGTGCCTTGTACTAATGTATATTGTTATTTGTATTTTATTTATGTACTCTTACTGCTGGACAAGATTCTCATATTGTGTGTGTATTCAGAGGGCATAATGACATAAACTTTGGAAGGACTCCAGTCTCCCACATCACTAAACCAGAATAGAAGTACTTGTACCTTATGTCAAAGGGCTTTCTAATAAATGGCTTGTGTGATATATAGAAATCTGCTCAGAACTATCTGAGGAATGGTTGCCTTCACCTAATTTAATGTTAATTCCATAAACATGTGCAAGCCTGATCAGTCCTATAGCTAAGATGCTACGATCTCTGCTCCAATGTCTGTCAAATTCCACTAGTCTACAACTATCAATCTTCTTTCATCTGTCAAGAAAAAATGTGATGTGATGTTTTTAGCTCACCCGAGCTAAATATATATAGTGTTAAGTTTGATCACTACATGAAACATGACTAATATGTCACCTGTATGGACTGCCAGTGTATGTTCAAATAGTACATAGTTATGTCTGGCAGCCCATGAAAGTGGCATTATTATGTATATAGGTTAAACTATGTTATATTTCTGTTTTGTTTCGTTTTGTTTTTAAATGAAACGTGGAGTGATTCTATTTTGATATCAAACGGTGGATCGTCAACATTTAAACTTGTATTGAATATGAGAAAATAACTATGGGTCAACATTACTGTCAAACATTGCTCTAACCATGTCGTAAGGCTTATACTGGGTGTTATTTAATAACTTTGATAACTCAAAAAATCTTAAACTGGTTTTGGCCAAATTTACACAGTAGATAGCTGAATAGTGTTCAATTTTGTTGGATGTAATTTTGATTTAAAACCTGTTTTCATTTTCTCATAAGTCACCATCATTTTAAAATTTTGATGCCAAGTTTTGGTAAAAAAAAATCTAACCTACAAGTGTATGTAGAAAATTTACAATAACACGCGAGTCAATGGGAGTGTGTGAAGTTTAAGTCGGTCAATAGCCTATAATCTGTCTATTGAAATTCTCTCTGGCCACATGTAATGCAATCTAAACAATTCATGAGAATTACTGAATGTCTGGGTTACATTCAGTCTTGGTTTCATGCTTACTTTCTTTTGGATAATCAGAAGTGCTAGTACAAAATATGAAATATCTTTGTAATTCAAATAAAAGGAATCACCAATAAAATGTGTTTAAGGCACATAACAAGCAACAACCTATGGCTGAAAACTGGCAGATTTTATTTGATTTAGAAAGAATTTTCATATTTTGTACTCACACTTCTGATTTTCCAAAAGAAAGCAGGCATATCTACAGTGTATATTTAGCCAAAACCAGTTTAAGATTTTTTGAGTTATTAAAGATCAAAAAGTGTAAAATGTTTTCTTTTTTTAACACCCTGTATATTGTTTGTGATTTACTTTGTGATGTTTTAATTGACCTGTATTTGTAAAAGCTTGCCAGGCATTGGAATTGGCCAAGATGTTTTTGCTTGCTTTTGTTTACAATAATAACTGAAATTTACCCACCCCCCCCCCAAAAAAAAAAAAAAGGAAGAAAGAAAAAGGAATGATGGAAGTCATGTTTTACATATTTTACCTATTGGAAGCCAGTTTGAGTAGTGAGTTGGAGGTAAAAGGATTAGGAATTCACAGTGATTTGGCTCTATAGAAACAGCAAAGATCATTTCAGACTTGTCAGTATGTATTGGTATAGTCTTTCACTAAAATTTTCTCGCCATTTCATTTGTGTAAATAATTTCAGCTTTCATGTGCAAGTCTGATAATTTCTGTAGCTATGATGCTATGATCTCTTCTCCAATGTCTGTCAAATTCCGCTGTAGTCTATCAATCTTCTTTCATCTGTCAAGAAAAACTGTATTGTGTTGTTGTTTTTTAACAGGTTAATGATTTGGAACAATCTGTAGTAAGGTGGTTTCTGTGTGTGTATGCAAGTGTCTTTTTTTAGAACATTAATTGTTATCCCATATTGTAGTATTTCACTGTATGCATCAGTGCACAGTCCCTATTTTAACTTCTTACATTCTTTATCAAAAGTGCATTCAGATACCAAATCTCATGTGAACACATGTTGAATTTCACTGATCTGAAATTATATTCATTACTAATTTTCGCCCCAAGAAGTTGGCCGGTCTGAGAATTAATGTCTAATTACCGCACTGTCTATGTACTAATTGCGACAGGTTTCTCTTTTCCATGTTCCCTTGATTCTTGTAAAATGTGATATTGGGATATATATATTTTTTTTTTTATCAGTGTTATAGTGACTGAGTGCTTTCACACATCATGTCTTCATTTATTATTGTATGGCAGTAAATGCAGTAAATGTTATCTTGTAAGAGTAGAACACAACTTAGAATTAGAGTCCAATCACAGAATGGACTGTTCATAAATAATAGAAAAAGGTTGCCGTTCATTGAATATAATTGATTATAATGCAATACAATGCAGAAGGTAATTGGAGAACTTTTTTTTTTTTCTAAAATTGTGATGGATCAATTTGATATAGTGTTAAGTTTGATCACCACATGAAATATGACAAATATGTCACCTGTCTGGATTGCCAGTGTATGTTCAAATAGTACATAGTTATGTCTGGCAGCCCATGAAAGTGGCACACACATGTATATAGGTTAAACTATGTTATATACTTTCCTTTTTAGGTGTTGTTTTTATGCCTCCGCCAAGCAGTGGTGCCGGAGACATTATGTTTTCGAGTTGTCCGTCCGTACGTACGTCCGTCCGCATTCGTTTACGCGATAACTTGAGTAATATTGACTGGAATTTTACTAAACTTAATCCTAGTATAAAGTATGATAGGGCAATTACTTATTAGATTAGATTTTGGGTGAAATTGGCCAAAGGTCAAGGTCAAATCATGAAATTGTGTTTGTTTACGCGATAACTCAAGACTGGATTGAGCAAATTTCACCAAACTTTGTCCGAGGATGATGTATGATGGAACAAGTACTTAATTAGTTTTTTAGTGAAATCAGACAGAGGTTAAAGGTCGAAGATCAAGGTCAAATCCTAAAATTTATCTGTTTATGTGATAACTCAAAAGTGGATGAAGCAGCTTTCACCAAACTTGGTCCAAGGATGGTGCATGATGGGACAATTAGTTGAGTAGATATTAGTGACATAAGCAAGAGGTCAAAGGTCAAAAGGTCAAGTTCAAATGCTGAAAATATTGCTATTTCCCACATATCTATGCAATGCCCGAAGGTATTATCTTGAAACTTAGTGTAGACATGTACTACTGCGAAAAGATTCTCCAGAGGGTTTCATGTCATAAGGTCAAAGGTTAGGTGAAAATGTTACAATTTCACTTTTCTCGCAAATGGTTCATGTATTTTCATGGAACTTGTACATACGCATGTACTGAGTGGCAGGGATTATCTAGAGAATTTAGAGGTCATGGGTCAATAGTCAGGGGTCAAAGGTCAAGGTCAACTTCTCAAAATTTTACTATTTCCCTCATATACTAGGATATGCAATGCTTGCATTATTAGTTTTAAAACTTCATATACGTGTATTTCCTAATGGAGATTCTCTCCGAAATTTCCAGCCAGAAGGTCAAAGGTCAAAAGTTAAGGGTCAAAGACCAGGTTTGAATGAAAAAAAAAATTGTACTCTAATTATACTCTTTCTTCATACCTTGAGAATTACTCAATGCATAAACGTATGAAAGGGTCGGTCAGAAGTCGGGTAAAAATCCCCAATTCCCCAAATATGTGTACCTACACTCTTAGACAAATATATGCAAATCCAGTTCAAGGAAAGTGAACATTCAAGATATTTCTGACAAACCTGTCATTTCAATATTTTGCCAGTCATGTGAAACTGTCATCATACATTGTGAAGACATTGTACTATACACCTACAAATGTATTCAGAGAATCATGCATTATGGCTGAGGCATCAGTTGCCATAGCGACATTTCTAGTTTTGTTTTTTGTTTTTTTAACGTGGAGTGATTCTATTTTGATATCATACTGTGGATTGTCAACGTTTCAACTTGTATTGAATATGAGAAAATAACTAAAATAAATGGGTCAACATTACTGTCTAATATATTGCTCTAACCATGTTGTAAGGCTTATATATTGTATGTGATTTACTTTGTGATGTTTTAATTGACCTGTATTTGTAAAAGCTTGCCAGGCATTGGAATTGGCCCAGATTTTTTGTTTGCTTTTGTTTACAATAATACCTGAAATTTACCCCCCCCCCCCCAAAAAAAAAAAAAAAAAAAAAGAATGATGGGAGTCATGTTTTACATATGTTACCTATTGTAAGCCAGTTTGAGTAGTGAGCTAGAGGGAAAAGGATTAGGAATTCACAGTGATTTGGCTCTAGAAACAGCAAAGATCATTTCAGACTTGTCAGTATGTATTGGAATAGTCTTTCACTAAAATTCTCTCACCATTTCATTCTTGTAAACAAAATTCAGCTTTCACTGAAAAGATACACTGATCGTTGTGCACTTTCAGAGTGGAGTGGTCAAAAATTTGTTTTTCTATTTTGAGTTCTATAGTAACTTTTGTTTTCCAGCTCTTTTCATTGCACATGTGCAAACTAAGGTACATATACATATGTTAAAAAAAAACAACCATACATTATGTACACATTATAGTATCAAGCCTTTGTATGCAGTAGGTATTGCAATGTAACTGTTGGTACAAACAATAGAGTGCTTCATAAGGCATCAGCCACATAAAATTTATTGAGCGGGCATTTCATAAATGCACACAACTGTAAATTGTCATACATGTATTCTTTCCAATATCCCCAATTTCATAGTTCAAGATAACATATCCCCATTTGGCACGAAATACCTGTAAACATTTTGTCCATAATTATCAATATCAATTCTTTAAAGCTCAATAAATAAACAAAAATGATTAAGAATGGAATGGCCATGTATACACACTTTCCAATGATCATATTCACCGTTTTATAGTTTTTACTCATCTATTTATGTACATGTACAGTACATGCATATCCACTGCAGAAAGCACTTCTTATGCATCCACGTTTTCATTCTTTCTACAAATAAGTGTATAATATATCCACACTTACCTACCTTTGCTTTTAAGAACCTATGTCTCCACGTTTACATAGTAAACTCACAAATATAAAATAAGGATTTGTTATTATTATTCTTTTACCATTTTTAATTTATTCAATCGGTATTACATGTATGAAACAAAGAGATTTCTTTATCAAAGAAAAAAAAAAGCCTCATATTCCAGTATCGCCAGATTCATAGTTGAAGATAGATATACCCATTAAACGCGAAATTCCTGTATGTGTGTGTCCACGCTTACGTAGTAAACTGTAAGATAAAATAAGTTGATATATTGTTAATTTTGACATTTTTAAAACTTTAATTGGTGCTGCATGTATATGAAACAAAGGGAATTATTTGTAAAAACACCTCATATTCAAGTACATGTATCCCCAATTTCATAGTTAAAGATTAAATATCTCCACATGTAACGCCGATTAGAAAAGATGTATACACTGATTTGATGAAAGTATGAAAACGTGGATGCATAAGAAGTGATTTCTGTGTATGAGAATGTGGATATACATACTTTCCTATGATTGTTTCTTTAACGGATCATATCCCCCATTTCATAGTTATTTCTCATCTTATTTATGTATATTTTTGTTTGAAAAGATTTTATTTTCTGCATTTCATATTTTCTTTCAGAATAACAAAAATAACAAAGGCAGGTTCAATTACACAAATACAATTCTGAAAATTATTGACATATTACATAGTAAGTCATATTTTGTATGTAAAGACAAATGAAACGTTAAATAACATACAAAATGTTTATATGGCCAATAATGACTTAATTCACAGTACAATATATAATATATACATATGATGCAGAGGGCCGCCGTTATAAGCCGTGCTTGAACAGACGGACAGCCAGAGTTAAATTACCATTTTTTATTGTAGTACTTGAACACTAATACAGATGGGCCATGTTAAAGTGCGTGTAAATCCAGTTTTATACAATTACTTGGTAAACAGGAGTGGTGCCTGTGAGTGCGTGTGCAGGTGATGAAGCGCGAAAGTGTTGATGGTCAGCACTTCTAAGAAAATGATTGGATATGTTATAATATGGGCGAAGGGTCAAGCAGCAAAGTAAAAGAAAAGGAAAAGGGGGTGGACCAAATATTGCCTTGTTGTTGAGTATAAGAGGTACATGTTTAATGATTACTGTACCGTATGATATTGTGCCAAGAAATATTTCATTGTAGAGTATTATACTGTACATATTTATATGTAGAGTATTATACTGTACATGTACATAAATGAGAAATAACTACATGTATATGAAAAGGGGGATATGATCCGTTGAAACAATCATAGGAAAGTGTTGATATACGGCTTATCCATTCTTAATCAATTTCATTCATTTTTTTTTTTTTTTGGCTTTAGAAATTATAAAACTATGCACAAAATGTTTACAGGTATTTCGTGCCAAATGGGGATATTTATCTTTAACTATGAAAACGGGGATACTGGAATATGAGGTGTTTTTATGAATAATTCATTTTGTTTTATACATGTAGCACCAATGAAATAGACAAAAAACATTTTTTTTTTTTGTCAAAGAATAGAAAAAAAAAATGTAAAAGAATAACAACTTGACTTCCTGATTTTACCTGAGAGTTTACTGTGTAAACGTGGATACACACACATACAAGAATTTCGTGCCAAATGGGGATATTTATCTTTAACTATAAAATTGGGGATACTGTAATACGAGGTGTTTTTTTTTTTTTTTAAATTAAGGAATCTCTTTGTTTCATACATGTAACACCGATTATATATGGAAAAAAAATGGTCAAAGAATAACAACTTAACCTGATTTTATCTGAGAGTTTACTATGTAAACGTGGACACACAGACATATAGGAATTTCGTGTGAAATGGGTATGTTTATTTTTAACTATGAAATTGGCGATATTGGATTTTTTTATAAAGCGTTTTTCTTTTTCTTTTTCAATAAAGAAATCTCTTTGTTTCATACATGCAATGGACACAGACACACAGGAATATAAAGGTAATTTGTATATTTATCTAAATCATAAAATTTGCGATACTGGAATATGAGGCTTTTTTTAAATAAAGAAATCTTTGTTTCAACAAGTAACACCGATTAGATACAAAAATAGTCAAAGAATAACAATAACTTAACCTCTTGATTTCATCTGAGAGTTCACTATATGTAAACGTGGAGACTGGTCTTTAAAATGTAGGTAAGTGTGGATATATACACAGATATTTTTTTATATAATCGGTGTTACATGTATGAAACGAAGAGATTTCTTTCTTAAAAAAGAAAACACCTCGTATTATCCCCAATTTCATAGTTAAATAAATATCCCCATTGGCAACGAAATTCCTGTATGTGTGTGTGTCCACGTTTACATAGTAAACTCTCATATAAAATCAGGAGGTTAAGTTATTGTTATTCTTTGACAGTTTTTTTTTTATTTAATCAGTGTTACATGTATGAAACAAAGAAATTTCTTTATTAAAAAAAACACCTCGTATTACAGTATCGCCAATTTCATAGTTAAAGATAAATATACCCATGTGACGCGCCAATTCCTGTATATGTGTGTGTCCACGTTTACATAGTAAACTCTCAGATAAAATCAGGAGGTTCAGTTATTGTTATTCTTTGACCATTTTGTTTTATATAATCGGTGTTACATGTATGAAACAAAGAAATTTCTTTATTAAAAAAAAAAAAAAAAACGCCTCATATTCCAGTATCCCCAATTTCATAGTTAGAGATAAATATCCCCATTTGGCACGAAATTCCTGTATGTGTGTGTATCCACGTTTACATAGCAAACTCTCAGATAAAATCAGGAGGTCATGTTATTGTTATTCTGACAAAAAAGAATTTTTTTTTCTATTTTACTGGTGCTACAGGTATGAAACAAAGTGAGTTATTCATAAAAATACCTCATATTCCAGTATCCCCAATTTCATAGTTCAAGATAAATATCCCCATTTGGCACGAAATTCCTGTATATGTGTGTATCCGCGTTTACATAGTAAACTCTCATATAAAATCAAGTTTCAAGTTTCAAGTTTATTTCATATTTCCATTTCATTGATGGGATTACAAAATGATTGACAATAAAACAAAAGTACAAAACATATACAACCATATCTTATGTTTGAAGAAAAAAAGACAAACAAACACTACACACAAATATAAATGGTCATTTTCATCTGAGAATATCACAAATAAATGTCAGAAATATGATGGGGCCTACATAAAAGCAATGATGCTTGTAAAAACTGTAGGTTCCCGAATTTATAGGCGTGAAATTATACGGAGAACGGACATGTTTATCTCGACCAACTTAAATTGTACCAGTGAAAAAATCAGTATTAAAAACGAACTATCGAACCACATGAATACTTTACTATCGCTTAAACGAGACTGTACATATTTCGCCGTGTTTACACACACACACACACACACACACACACACAAAGTGCTATCATAACGGTATCGTCAAATAACTTGGAGCTGCAGACAAAGACAAAAGACTGGGGGTATTAAAAAAAAAATGTTACTAAGAGCCGGGTAGTGTGTGTCCACTAAGTAATAGCCGTTTTATTTTGCGTTTGAAGGTGAATAAGGATAAGGAAGAAGTAATATCTTGAGGGAGGTCATTCCAGTATCTGGGTCCAGTAAACATAATTGTTTTCTTTTCAAAAATAGTGCGAGTACGGGGAAGGTGATAAGCGTCACTCTGACGAGTGGGGTAGCAATGAATAGAGCAATTTCTTTTGAACATGTGAATAAAAACGGATGGTAATTCATTAGTTGTTAGTTTATACATGAAAATTCCAAGATTATAATAAAATAGGTCTGGAATTTTCAGAATTCTGTTTAGATTAAAAAAAAATTATGAGCAAAATATCCGGCGTGGTTTATAATTCTTATTGCACGCTTTTGAATACGAAGAAGGGAATCTAATAGTAAATTGATTGCATTTCCCCACGCCAAAATTCCATAATTAAAGTGTGGAGATATTAAAGAAGATATTCCAGATATCAAAGAAGAATATATCAGGAGGTTAAGTTATTGTTATTCTTTGACATTTTTTTTTTCTATTTAATCGGTGTTACATGTATGAAACAAAGAGATTTCTTTTAAAAAAACTCGTATTACAGAATCGCCAATTTCATAGTTAAAGATAAATATATCCATGTGACACGAAATTCCTGTATATGTGTGTGTCCATGTTTACATAGTAAACTCTCATATAAAATCTGGTCAAGTTCTTCTTATTCTTTGACAAGAAAAAAAAAGTTTTTTGTCTATTTCATTGGTGCTACATGTATAAAACAAAATGAATTATTCATAAAAACACCTCATATTCCAGTATCCCCTATATTTCATAGTTAAAGATAAATATCCCCATTTGGCACGAAATTCCTGTATGTGTGTGTGTCCACGTTTACATAGTAAACTCAGATAAAATCAGGAGGTTAAATTATTGTTAGACTTTGATCTATTTTTTTATTTAATCGGTGTTACATGCATGGAAAAAAGAAATTTCTTTGTTGAAAAAAAAAAACGCCTCATATTCCAGTATCCCCAATTTCATAGTTAAAGATAAATATCCCCATTTAGCACGAAGTTTCTGTATGTCTGTGTGTCCACGTTTACATAGTAAACTCTCATAGAAAATCAGGAGGTCAAGTTGTTGTTATTCTTTGACAATTTCTTTTTTATTTGATCGGTGTTACATGTATGAAACATAGAGATTTCTTTATTTAAAAAAACACCTCGTATTACAGTATCGCCAATTTCATAGTTAAAGATAAATATACCCATGTGACACGAAATTCCTCTATATATGTGTGTGTCCATGTTTACACAGTAAACTCTCAGATAAAATTAGGAGGTTCAGTTATTGTTATTCTTTGACCATTTCGTTTTATATAATCGGTGTTACATGTATGAAACAAAGAAATTTCTTTATTAAAACAAAACGCCTCATATTCCAGTATCCCCAATTTCATAGTTAGAGATAAATATCCCCATTTGGCACGAAATTCCTGTATGTGTGTGTATCCACGTTTACATATTAAACTCTCAGATAAAATCAGGAGGTCAAGTAATTGTTATTCTTTGACAAAAAAAAAAAAAAAAAAAAATGTTTTTTTTTTTTATTTTATTGGTGGTACAGGTATGAAACAAAGTGAGTTATTAATGAAAATACCTCATAATCCAGTATCCCCAATTTCATAGTTAAAGATAAATATCCCCATTTGGCACGAAATTCCTGTATTATGTGTGTATCCACGTTTACATAGTAAACTCTCAGATAAAATCAGGAGGTCAAGTTATTGTTATTCTTTGACAAAAAATGTTTTTTTCAATTTTAATGGTGCTACATATATAAAACAAAGTAAATTATTCATAAAAACACCTCATATTCCAGTATCCCCAATTTCATAGTTAAAGATAAATATCCCCATTTGGCACGAAATACCAGTATGTGTGTGTGTGTGTGTGTGTGTGTGTGTGTGCGTGTACAGAAGTTGCTGGAACTGCAAAATATAACTTGCAAATTCTATAAAACATACAATGTAGTGTTCAAGAGATTGAACTAGATATATCGCTACGGCGACTGATATGCCTCTGCCATAATGCATGGTTCTCCTAATAGGTCTATAGTACAATGTCTTGACAATGTGTGATGACAGTTTCAAACAATTGGCAAAATATTAAAATGACAGGTTTGACACAAATGTGCTGAATGTTCACTTTCCTAGAACTAGGTTCAATTGGATGAATGATTAAAATGTCAGAGTGCAGGTATTTGGGGAACTGATGATTTTTACTTGACTTTTGACCCTTTTATAAGTTTATGCATTGAGTAATTTTTCAAGGTATTGAGAAAAAGTATAATTTCAGTATCAAATGGGAAAATAGCATTATCTAAACCTGGCCTTTGACCTTTGACCTCACAGTTCCAAAGAGAATCACTGTTAGGTTGAACATGCATAAATATGTAAGTTTCATGATGATACAGTATTCATCGCATAATCGGGACAGGTTGGGAGTAGCAAACACGGCCCCTTTAAGCGGGGTGCCCGATTTCGCGATGAGCACTCACCATACACTAACGGCATACGACATGTACAAGTGTACATTATGTAGTGCACATACACACACACACACACACACACACACATGCATACTGACGTACTGTACATGTACATGAATACACAACCACGCTACCCCTCGGCGCGACCCTCTAGCTGTCCCTGCATTCTCGCAATGATGTAGAGTAATCGCAACCGGGTTCTTCTTCTGTCACCTCTCTTCGAACACAAAATATGTGGATTAACATTCTTGGACACGTAGGGCGTTCTGTATAAATACATATCCACAACCATGGGACATGATTACCCAGAACTGATGTGGGAACGTCAATGAAAAGTCCTTCAATCATTCAATCATCACGGCTTGATTGTTTACTTGCCGCGATCACTGCACTGTACATGTGTTGTAGCGATCTAGCTCGCCATATATACACATGTACAGAAAAGCGAAGGCGGGCAGCGAGCTGAAATGTACGTGTACTGGATGGACGGAGGTCAAAACACACCAGTCCGAAGCTTGCTTTGTAAGTTTGATGTAAACGACAACTGATAGGGAATCTTTGAAATATTGTGGTATTTTGGTAGATTTTTTGTGTAAAATATCAACAAAATCAAAGATCGCTTGAAGAAAAATTGTCCCGTTTATCAGAGGTCCCCGCCCGATTATCCAGTGAAAATAACGTGCATTGGAAATGTTTCTGGGAAGCGTATGTCATTTAAGCGAGGTTCCCGATTATCAGATGCCCGATTATGCGATGAATACTGTACCTTGAGTTACTTTTGAGATATGGAGGAAAAAGTGCAATTCAGCACTTTCACTTGACCTTTGACCTTTTGGCAAGAAACCTCCCACAGAATATATATTGGGTAATACATGTATACATCAAGTTAGAAAAAAAAAATCCTTCATTCATTGCATAAATATAAGGAAAGTAGTGATATTTTGAGAAGTTGACCTTGACCTTTGACCCCCTGACCTTTGACCCATGACCCCCAACTTCTCTAGATAATCACTGCCATCGGTACAAGCATATATACTAAGTTCCATGAAGATACCTTGCGAGATATGGAGAAAAACATGAAATTTCAATTTTTTTTTCACAAAATAACCTGTGACCTTTGACCTTTGACCCTGTGACCCTAAAATCCACACAAAGTATTATCCCCCAAGGATATACCCTCATACCAAGTTTGATGTAAAACCACCACACGGTTCTTGAGATATCAACAAAAACAAAATGGGACGGACGGACGGACGGACGACCCGAAAACATAATGCCTCTGGCCACTTCGTTGCGGAGGCATAAAAAGTTCAATCAACAACAACAAAAAAGGGGGGGGTAGAATTACAACCATTGTTCCAAATATCTGGTAGAATGGCACCCTTGTCATTTTGATTTTCGACATTTTACTGAAAATGAAGATTTAGAATTGACAACATAAAGTAGAGATCAAGCTCTACGATGTGATACCAATAACTCAATAACCCCCAAAATTGCGATAATGCCCTTCTTGTTGTCAGGCGACCATATCATGAATCATTAGTAACAATTAGCTTTGTGCAGGATCACCTATGTACATTGTGTGAGGCACATCCCTAACTTTTGATTTTGCAGAAGAGGATGAAACCTTGCCCTATTTGCGAGTTGCCCTCAACACATAGTCACATCTGTGATCACTAAAAGAAGTCACAATCATGGCACTGGTTTTCCTTCACAATGCCAGAATTGGCAGATTGCCGCACATACATTGGCCATCTGAAATTTATTCTGAAGGACAAAATGGAAGCAGTGTCGGTAGAAAGAAAGAAGAGACTGTCCAAGCATGTCGGATAAACTGGAAGCAGCTGTTTGTCCGATATTATCGTACCATGGACAATGATGCTGGATATCCAACTGCCAAATACAATCTAGAACATCAAGTAGTCAGGAAAATCATCAAAGCATCCAGCGGCATCCAATACACATTAAGACATACAGTGCACTGTATGAATGAACTTGTGACACACTTATTCATTCTCACTACTCATGGTTTAGTGCATGATCGTTAAGAAATTTGAAGCATGAAAGTCTTCACGAATGAAAACTCATTCTTGATCGGGATGAATACTGTAGAAAGAGCCGATGCTGTATCCACATGTTATGTTGAAATATGACATTGATTCCAGCGATAGCAGGCAAACTACAAGAACTTGATGTGAAAACTCAGGTCATCATCACTAGGGTCATGGTCAGAAAGGACCTAGGAACAATGTGCTTCATGGATCGATCTACATTGTAGGACCCCGTTTACAGTGAGTGAATGGCCACGGCCGAGCCCGGCCTTCATTTCAGTGTAAACGCGCAGAAGGCCCAATGCGGGGCCAAAATCAGCCGCGCATTTGGTCAAGCGTTTGGATGTTCGAACAAACCAGGCAATGGCCATAAGAAAAGTTTCTTTGCTATTCCGAACCCTGCAAATGAGTGGGAAAGGTGCGCCAGATGGCTTGCCAATATTGGAATCAACAAATTTGACATCAAAACGTACAAATATTGCAAGAATGGAGTCGTCTGTGAGGATCATTCTGAGCGAGCTGGAGTGCTTCCAAAAGGACATGATGGCGAAGTTGATGGAATACACGCTGAAGAAAAAGTTTCTGAAACCTGACGCTGTTCCCACGACTTTCGCTCATCGGCCGCCTCAAGCTTTGAAGAGAAGTAACACAAAGCAGAGACAGGAAAGATGCAATCGGCAGCAAGTAAGTTTTGACAAGATTTTATGATAGTCAAAGGTGGATATTATCAGCTAAGCACGAAATTATTGCTTGTGCTTGCTAGCGAAAGCTTCTGCTCTCAAGCAGTTGCTTGCTTTTATGCATACGGATTCAAGTAAAAGGCTAGCACAAGCAATTGCTAGCGTTTATGCATCCGGCCCATTGTAAATTAATTTAAATATTACTTGTTTTGGAGGTTGTGAATTAGTGTGTGGTGAGCAAGGAGAGAGGGCCTACCTAGCTACCTGTACCTTACCTGTAAAATCAAGTACCCGGTAGTCCTAAGCCTTCAGAATCATTCCTTACGATGATTGATAAAGTGGTAGAGCCCTTTAGAGACTATCATTAAGTGATAAGCTTATTTTGCCACTGTTTATGCATCGACAAAGACCTACATTCTGTATTTGTTGTGTAAACATCAAAAACAAACAAACAAACAAACAGAGAATTCAACTTCAGGTGTAGATGAGATGCTCTGCAGCCTCATGTCTTGATTTAAGTTTAATGCAACAGTTCCAGGGCTGGACAAAAACTATTTTTTTTTTTTCTGCTTGCCCAGCTAGCCTGGAACTGGGTGTTATACAATAGTCGGGGGAAGTGCTGGGATCCGGATCCCTTGATTACTTGCCCGAATGTGTAATCTCAGAGCTTTGAAAATTGAAATGAGTAGTTTCTGAAAATATGAAAAGAAAGAATATTGAATAATGTGTCATTGATGGTTGGTCAAAATCTTTCCATTTCCAAAATATTTGTTATACATATGTTGAAATGAAAATTTTAAAAAACACTCACTGCAGGGCAAGTGTTTTTCACATTCACTTGCCCTGCAGTGATTTTTATTTGCCCCTTGGCACGTGCATTTATCAAGCCCTTCGGGCCATGTGGCCCTGTCATTTTTACTGCTGACAGTGTACAAACTACAGCATCTCAATCATCTATACATGATTTTTTATGAATGAATGACCAATTGCATGTTTTTTTATTCAGATGTTGGATAACTTGCTAGCAGTACAAGAATCAAGTTCTCCAATCCAAGATTCCATTGAAACAGAAGCCGGTCCATCAACATCGAGACATGGTGATTCCGATACACATACTACGCCCACACCTACAAAGGATGAGGCTGGCTCCTCTGCTGTTTATGATCCACACGATGCTGATTAATCAGATCTGCGGATTCTGCTCAGATCCCATATTTCCCAGAGTCTTTCTGAAATGTCAAAGTGCCAGAACCATGAGAGGTAATAAGACAGGTGCGTGTCAGGAGACCGACACCCATGAGCCATGCAACCAAGGAGGTTGAGTACTACCCCCAATTCCAATACCCTGATATGGCTTCACAAGTTATATTGTGAAATTAGACAATGACATCCCAGTTATACAAATAAAGTGGGATTCTGAAGAAAATGTGGCTGCAATTCGAAACAATGTGGACTATTTGGAAAGAGGATGTGCCTGTAAAAAGAATAAATGTATCAATACAATATGTGAATGCAAACAAGAGGGTAGATTGTGTGGTCCGGGTTGTCGATGCAATGAATGTGCCAATGTGCATACACCAGAAAAATCTGACACATACCTACCTGACAAGGCTTTTAGGGCAGCGTTTGCCGTACTGCAGTCAGAGGTGGTCAAGGAGGATGGAACTCGACTCAAAGTGTTCGAGGAGAAGAAGCCCAATGCCGTGCATGTCAACCGACCTATTCTCGAAGCCATTGGAGACGAAAACTCTCCGTCAACAGCCGCCGAGTTACTGCGCAACATGGAACTCGAAAGAAAACTCATGCAAGGCCAAGTGATGAAGATCTACTCGGCAAACTCCACACGTCTGCATCGCCTCACAATCTACAACTCGATGATTGACGAAAAACTAGACAGATCTGACGGTGGATTGCAAGGTAGTGGCTCTAAATACCTGTGCACGTTATGCCATGCCACTCGAGAAACAGCTAAGACAGAACTTGGAAGCTTCAAGATAGACAGGACGTACATGGACTATAAATATGTCGACATGTGGTCATGCAAATTTAGCAAAACCCTACAGTCTCTGCGGTTGCAGTTCACCATTCACCAAAAAACGTTCACACATTCAACCAAGACGATGTTGTCACGTTAAACCTTCGAGAAGCCTTCTACAGGAAGGACAAACGCGAATTGTTTGTATTACAAATGCTGGGAGGGAGAAAGACTTAGATATGTGGATTTTATGTCCCTGTACCTGAACATAAACAAGTACGGGTCTTACCCCTTGGGCCATCCACAGGCCATCACTTCTCATTTTCTAGATGTATCTGCCTAGTACGGGTTAGCCATGAGAAGGTATCACCCAAAAAATCCTCCTACACCCAGTATTGCCGATCAAAATCAATGGGAAACTAATGTTTTCACTCTGTCACACATGCGCAAAGAGTGCATCAACCTGGCACTTGTAATACCTGCCGGCTCAGCCAACACAGAATGTGGCTTTAGTCAGCTATAACTTCTCAAGACTGCTCAGTGACTCTGTCGCACATGCACAGAGACAAGACAAAGGACTTAGTGCACCCACGGTACTCAGGAGTGACTGCTCCAAAGCACTTGGGTTTACAAAGTAATCGAAATTGAATCCATTTGGCATTTTTCAAAAAAAGCCGAGTATGACCCTGATATAAACACAGAGGGTTTATTTACATCTCACATCAACACTCTCCTAAAAATCAAACAAGAAGCCTCTGGATGGCCAAAGTGAGTAAAATCCGAAGAGGACCAGGCTCAGTACATCAAGGACTGCCATCTAAATGAGGGGATATGGTTGGAGCCAGACAAAATTTTCGAGATCAAGGATTTGCCGTCCCTGTCAAAACTCATGTTGAATTCTTTGGGGGGACGTTTCGGTATGAGGACCAATCTACCGAGTGTCTAAGTCATAAATTGTCTGCACAAAATTGTACTCCACGCTGACTTCCGATCAAATCATCGTCACTGATTTGAACTTTGTCACCGAAGAAGTGATTGAGGTCAAGTTGGTAAAAAGGGATGAATTTGATGTGCAAAGGCCCTGTAATCCCTATGAGTTTTCTTTTAAACATTAATCATCAGCTCTGATCTGTCATCCCAAGTTTGCAACCTGCACTGCATGTCCTACATACTTTAAAGAATTCGCAGTCAAAATTAGTAGTAAATACATTGACTTTCCAAATTCAGTTCAGGTTGATTATTTTTACTCATTAATACAAAGTTTTTTAAGGATTATTTTTATTATTTTCTCTTGCAGATGCAAGACAGTGACAAATGCCTCATGGAGTTATGTGATCGGTCTTCTCAAAGAAGATTTTCCACACATATATGCTCTCTCATCGACCTGGCACTTACAATACAGGCCAGCTCAGCCGACGCAGAACGTGGCTTTAGTCAGCTAAAACTTCTCAAAACTGCCCAGCGTACAAGGCTCAACAATGATGCTGTGTGCGACCAGATGATGGTTGGACTGCACTCCCCCAGCATCAAAGAGTTTGACCCATGCCCAGCAATACAACTGTGGAACACCGCAGGACCAAGGAGGCGGCGCTTTGAAGTTGACAGCAGTGACAGCGAGGAGGATTAATGGTTGTACCTATATTGCTTATCAAGCCAAGACAATTTAAGAACCTGTGTGTCACAATACAGATACTAAACATGATGATGATGATGAACCGATGATGACAACGAACCAGTGATAATTGATATAAATACAACGGCAAAAAAAAGATGAAAAAGTATTAGAATTTTTACACTATAACAGCAAGTAGATTAATGTAGATTGTCACTCAATACAAAATCCCATGACATTTGCTGATTTTATAAGTTAACATCATGGGGGGGGGGGGGGCACCATAGTTATATTCATGTTGGGTAGCTGGTTGTAATCCAATAATTCAAAAATATTCAGGCCCTCCATAAATCAACATTTCATCATGCAATTAAAAAACAAGACGGACTAGTTAAAAATTTCTGTTGGGTAATTAAAAATTTTGCGGACTAGCCAAAATTGATTCTAACTTGTCCACCTGGCAAGTTAAAAACAAAAAAACAAACAAAACAAAAACAAAAAACAAAAGAAACTCAAGCGCGACCCTTGATCTGCCCACAGTATCATTGAATCATTCCACTTCCTGGTTTTGATGAACACTGCAGACGTTATCTCTACGAGGAGATTCTGGAATTTGTAAAGATGATACAATGGACCTTTAAATCTGCCCTTGACCAGATGGCTGAGTATTTTCAAATTTGTTATGTGGAGTGTATGTCCTAATTTCTAGAATTATGACAGAATTGTTTTTACGATGTATCACCTTACATTCAACTGATAGGGTGGGCAAATTGTGCCTCACATGTGATTCGCCAAGTAAGTGCAACCAGTAGTTAAATGTCTAATTTCCTGTTTTTCCTAACTCCAAGATATGAAGAGTCTTTTGGATACTGTATCACTACACAGAGGAAAGTGTAACACTTCTGTTTTCTGTTTGCTCTTTCAGGTATTCTGCATGACTGAGGCACCTTCTTCAGCCGTCTTCATGGAATGAATCACTGCAACTTCACTCAGTTCTACAGACAGACCCATGATAAAACCTTTCTCTAGGGCAAACAATATGTTAGCGTAGCTGTGTCTCGGCATTGGAGACAGAAGCAGTCCATTACCTTCAGAAATCTAAATGATAAAGGAAGCAAAATTGAGAACGAGGAGGAAGATGGCTCAGGTGACCTTGGGCATACACATGCTTCGGTCTATGCTACCCACAAAGACAAGTATGTTCCAAAACTCCAAATGCTTCCTTTGTGTAGCACATCTGCAATAAATAACGAACTAGCATATTGTTTCTGACCACTCCTACCATGCTCTTTGATGTTGAATAAAAAAAGTACTGAGGAGACTTTACATTTGTTTTAAAACTGTTGAAAGATTCAGTGAAACTGAACCAGGGTTGGTCGGCACCCGCAAACACGGAAATGTTGTCCCTTACATCCCCAGTGGTGTTAACTCACTGGAGATCATTAACTCTTTCGAGCTATGAATTAGATGATGCTGCTTGGCAGATGATGTGGAGTATGGGTGGGGAACCGCCAAAAAAAACTAGAAATGTCGCTACAGCGACTGGTTATACCCCCGCCAAACAACATTTCACAAGCTTTGGTCAAAACAACATTTGATAAGCTTTGGTCAAAAAACTGAGGAAGTAGTTAAATCCGCAAGATCTTTCCTTGATCTTCTGCCATTAATATGCCGTTACCATGGCAACGTACTTTCGGGTACTGTCGAAAAATGCGTCTTGCACATCTACAACCAAAGGCACACATCTGTACCAAGTTTCATGGAAATTGGGCAAAAACTGAGGAAGTAGTTTGCAACACAAAATTTTCCATCATTTTGGCTCATAATATGTGAGCTGTTACCATGGCAACATACTTTTTGTCACTGTCAAGAAATGTGTCATGCTGACCTATATCCTAAGACAAACATTCAATATGAATTCCATGAGAATTGGAAGAACACTGATGAAGCAGTTTTGGCATGAAGCATTTTGCCCTATATTTTACCAATAACATGCCGTTACCATGGCAACGCACTTTTTGCCACTGCGGAAATATGTGTCTTGCACATTAACATATTCAGATGAACATCTGTACCTAATTTCATAAAAATTGATCAAAAACTGTGGGAGGAGTTCGCGACGCAAGATTTGCACCCATTTTTGCCCATAATATGCCGTTACCATGGCAACGTACTTTTGGGTACTGTCAAAAAATACGTCTTGCACATCTACAACCCAAGGCACACATCTGTGCCAAGTTTTATGGGAATCGGTTGAAAACTGAGGAAGTAGTTCGCGACGCAAGATTTGTACCCATTTTTGCCCATAATATGCCATTACCATGGCAACGTACTTTTGGGTACTGTCAAAAAATACGTCTTGCACATCTACAACCCAAGGCACACATCTGTGCCAAGTTTTATGGGAATCGGTTGAAAACTGAGGAAGTAGTTCGCGACGCAAGATTTGTACCCATTTTTGCCCATAATATGCCGTTACCATGGCAACGTACTTTTGGGTACTGTCAAAAAATACATCTTGCACATCTACAACCCAAGGCACACATCTGTGCCAAGTTTTATGGGAATCGGTTGAAAACTGAGGAAGTAGTTCGCGACGCAAGATTTGCAACGGACCGACCGCCCGACCGACCGCCCGACCGACCGACCGTCCGCTGATTCCTATATACCCCCTTCAAACTTCGTTTGGCGGGGGTATAAAAAAAAAAAAGTTTTACAAAGGGTGTTTAAGAAAACACTCACATGCCAACAGTGCAAAAAAGCTATCTTCACAAGAAAAGCGTACAAAGCTCACTGAGCAGTGCGTGAGCATAATAAAATGTGCCATCAGCAGAGAACTCTCCAGCTGTCCATGAGTTTGAATGGGTACTCCTGAAGATTGGACACGGCCATGTTGAGATGAATATGATGAGATCTTTCTTTGCACTGAACTGGGAGAGTTGAGTCAAAGATTTGGCGAGATGTATGGGCTTTTACTCGGAGAATGCACAAATATGCAAAAGCTGGGTCAGACCATCACAAGGAATGGGAAATGTTCCAGATTCTTTTTCATGAAACGATTCAAGAACTTGTTCTGCCGTAAGTGAGGAATTGCGTTTCTGCGAATACAACAGCAACTGCTGACGCCGATGGAGCCAAGGAGTGCAGAATCCTTGTTTTAAGTACAATTTGCAGGAACAAATTCTAACCGAAGCCTCGGCTTCAATGAATATACGGCATGGGATTTGACAAAACGACATAGCACTTGTACTAGCAGGCAATCTAATGGTATGTGTAGATAAACATTGGCTTAAATGCATTATGAACGTACAGTAATAATGCATCCTATGTATGCAATGAACATGAGTGAGTCTGCTAGCAGATGGTAGTGTACTCAGGAGTGAGCATGAACCTCTGTTGTATAAAAGAGGACAACATCAAGAAGCCTTGGCTTGTAAGAAGACTCTCCATTAACAGGACTCTTGAGCATGATCAACAAACAAATTTCAAAATATACTAGTAATAAAGATGGGCTCATGAGATACAGTTTTTGTTTCAAGAGAGTAAATTAATGTAAGGATTAACAAATGGCAAAAGTTGACAGAAGGAAGGGATTAGGCCTACTGATTACAGATGCAAGAGTATCAATAAGAATAAGATTATGTGATTAACTAGTTTAAAGACACCCAGTCGCGAGGATACATGGACATATTTCAGCCGCGGGCGGCAGCACGTAAACTCGCTTCCGAAGTTGCTACGAAGCGAAATTGTGTGCGTGCGCAAGACATCCCTAAAGCAATGTATCGCGCTATAGTATCTCGATTGCTTGCTTGATTGATCTGAGCGCGGGACAGTACGTTTTGTGTAATGTGAATTGAATGTATGGTATACTGTATGTACTGTGTGATGTTCGCATGAGCTAGCTAGCTGCCTATACTTCGTACGACTACGCCTTCTGTTCATCGCATCGTCGATCGTCGTCACTCGTCAACTATACTGTAATCTATTAATCGTCAGATCAGATCAGACTAGTGAGTGCAGACCACATTATAGATAGGGTGGCCATCATGGACAATGACACATCGTCATGGGTAGCGGATATTACCGCCGAGTTGTCTATTCTGAACACGGACGATTGGGTCGGAGACCCTGAATCATGTACTTGCCCTGGCGTGTGTAAATTCAGGACGGGGAAGCGACTGTGCCCGTGCAGGGCCAACGGCCACAGTTGCACTGCACAGTGTACCTGTGCCCATGGTAGAAGGGGGCCATCGTCATGGGTAGCGGATATTACCGCCGAGTTGTCTATTCTGAACGCGGACGATTAGGTCGGAGACCCTGTATCATGTACTTGCCCTGGCGTGTGTAAATTCAGGACGGGGAAGCGACTGTGCCCGTGCAGGGCCAACGGCCACAGTTGCACTGCACAGTGTACCTGTGGCCATGGTAGAAGGGGGCCGTGCACCAACCGACATACCATTTCATTATCTTCGGTAAATATGTCTAAAATCTATATCTAATCAATACCAGAATCAAATCACACTAACATTAACAATAACTATATTTGCTAATTAGTAATTTGTCTTGATGAATATCCTATTTTGAAATGTTTGCTTCACTACACTGTCACTGCACTGGTTGTAGCAGAATACATTGAACAGAAAGTTAGAAACTGTCACTGTCAGTGTCAGAAACTAAACACTACAAATATAAACAGAGACCAAGGCTGTAAATACATTGTAAGTGTAACTGTGAGTGTTTATAGCAAATTGTTTATACTAGAAGTCTACATACTAACTAGCCTAACAGTAAAATATTGATGTTAAAGTGTAAGGGGCCGTTCACAATTATCAACATTTTCACGAGCGTACAAACCGTACGCTGGGGGGGAGGGGGTCAGCACCCGGCGTACGCTTTTCAAATTATAAAAAATGTCGATCCATACTCTCGCGCCCATCCCGTCTGATCACGGGCCCGGCCTCTCGTCTCGCTGGAAACTTTCCACGCTGACCGAATAGTTCGCGCACTCCATCAAAATCCCACAATTTCTCGCGGCATCGTTTCACTTTATGACCGAGAGATAGCTATCTTAGGCCCCCGCACACTACACGACTTTCGGTTAATACACGAATCACCGACTTTGGATCCGAAATGAAACAGCGAGTGAAGAATGCATAGTTACGCACCTTCTTCATGTTCAAGGTTGGTGAGTTGTGCCACCGAAAGTCGCGTAGTCGATATACGCGCGCATGCGATCTTTGGTATCTAGGTATATTATATTATTATGTAGAAAAATGTGCGCGTACGTACGTACGTGGAAACAATGTCAAAGATGGCGAACAATAGGGACAATAGACCTACTGACCCGGAAAATCTAACAGAATTCCTCCTTAAGCGAGGGTGCATTGTTCACAAAAATCCCGTTAACAAATATATGAACTTCATAAATGCTTTTGTGTTTGTGAATGAGCACCGGAAACGAGCAGATGCCGTGTTGGAAGGTCAAAAGTTGTGGCGCACTGCGTCTACGCAATGTGTTCTCTTCACTGAAGTTCTGGACAAAGCCCTGCTGAAGATGGAGCGTGTTAAAAATCAGAAGGGGACGATCAAATCGTTCTTCCAAGTCGTTCCAAAGGTAACTAATTTCAGTAAAATTTGAGATTCGTGTATAAATTGTTTTCTATTGGTATGTAGGCAGATTTTCTATCATATATTTTGATGGCAATTTGTATTTCAATGTTTACATGCCGAAGAATTACCCCGATTATGAAGCAGGCCTGAAGCAGGCTGTAGAGTGTGGGACTGGGAGTGCAACACGGACCGGTGGCCCAGCCGCCCGGCGCTACTGGCCGGCGGGCTCAGCCGGCGGTGCGGCTGGCTCAGCCCCGCTCAATTATTACTCTGCGCACAATTTTTAATGACTTTTGCCGCACTTTACGACCATTTTGAGGAAGTAAGAGATTTCATTTGAATTCATATTCCACCATCATAAATTGCATTAATGTAGAAAATATTCAGATACAAATTAAAATCAAACTATTTCTAGGAAAATTTGCCTACATATCTAGAATAGTCTAAGTAATAGATCAACCAGTAATGTCTACCGTTTACAGGGGAGAACTCGGGGCCCCCTGGCCTTGGTAAACTCGAAATTCAGTTCTCCTTCCTATTTCAAGAATAATCAACAGCTAATACCAAAATCCAGGAATAGTTTATGGGTTTTTGAAGCTGTTGATTGTTCTTGCAATAGCAAGAAAAACTTAATTTTATTGAGCTGAATGTTGTGGGGCCCAGTTCTCTCCCGTGTACATACGGTATAGATCTAGATCTAGATTTGTTTGAACAAGATTTGAAAGTTGGAAAAGGTGCCGCCGTGCACCACGGTGGCGTGTAGTGTGCACATATTGTCATCCTAGAAATTTTATGATTAGTCGCTGGGAGCTACCAGATCTCTTTTTCAAGAGAAGTAGAGATCTATTGTAATAAAAAATATCCCCACTTTCAGCCCCCATGATTATTGAACAAACAGGCATTATCGTGAAAATGTGACCAGGGACTACATACGGCACTGGCGGGCAATTCTTTCTGTGGCACAGATGAATACACAAAAATCCGAATAGAATGAGTCCTGTGCACGGCCAGTGCGCAATTCATAATGATGATATGTATATTTGTAGACAACCCCACCCTGGCAGCGAATCTCGCACAGCTCAATATTAAAATTGAGGGCAGCGATTTTTATGCTCGTCGATGCATTGGGGGTTCGAAACCAGCATTGTTGAATGTTTTTGCTCTGTGAGCAATGATTACATGTATGCTTTATTCCAACAAAAAATTAATGTGTTTTTAAGACATCAAATTTGAAGTACAAATGAAGTTGAAAGAGTCGTAGGAATTGTTGGCACAAACTCCTTGTAGTCCCTGGAGACCAGTAGCACGATATAGCCAATAACTGCACATTTGATTTCGGGTATTTTTTTTTTTCTTTTTGCTTTTCCTGCTTTATTTCAGGAAAGGAAGGGAACGTTATTCATGCATCCGTCTGCCACTCTGTCTGTCTGTCTGTCTGTCTGTCTGTCTCACAGAAACTTGAACCCACAGAGTACAAGACCACATCTCATTTGGAAATGAATATCAAATTGGCAACAAATATTTTCTAATTTCATTACAATTCAGTGAAACTTGATTTGTGTAGACAATATAAAAATATGAACACTTGGCAATCCTTTCCAATATATAAAGTTGCGAATTTGCACCTATAATAGTGATTTTGAATCTTTAAATGTTGCCAATTTTAAGGATTAGCAGCTTATGTTGCCTTTAAAAAATTCCTGCGAGCCATTCTAACATATGACTGTGACAAATGAGGGCTCATATTTTACAGAATATTTTTCTTTCTTTTGGTACATAATTCTTAATAATTTTTTAACATCTTGGTGTGGTCAAGTACTCAATATGTTTTTTTTATAGAAAGGGGAATTAAACTCGGACATCTATCTGCATTCAATATATATATGCAGAAAAATTAGAGAAAGAAAATGGTGATTTTTTTTTTTTATACATCAAAATCGGATATCTTTTCAAGAGTTATCAATTTTCAATGTTTTGCTATAAGAATTTGCGTTATGGCCACCTATGAGGATCCTTGATTTTGGCAACTCTCCTAATATCAGTGTATTAGAGTTTGGACAACTCTCCACACAGATTACCACTATTTTTCATTTTTATGAAAGGACAGAATAAGCAAGAATAAGAATAACAAGCAAGGGGGAAATGTATACTCTTGATTAAAAAAATTGTGAAAATATGTGTACAAAACGAATGGAGAGTTGTCCATATCACAGAAATTGGCTCAGTGGCCAACTCAAGGATCCCCTAGGTGGCCATTACGCAGATTTGGTAAAACTTTGAAAATTGATAACTATTGAATGGATTATCTGATATTGCTCAAACTTTCACCATTTTCTTTCTCTGATTTTTCTGCATATAATAAAAATGCACATAGGTGGGTTTAATTCCGCTTTAACCTTGGTCATAACTTTTGAATGTGAGCAGATATGGCTTTCATATTGTATATGACCAGCAGCAAGACCTTGCACATTATACCAAAACTTTTTTTTTTACTTTTGACCCTTGACCTTGATGTTTGACCCACTTTCAAAAACTAACATTGAACATGATTTGTCTTTATTTCAGGCAGCAACTGTGGATCAAGATTTGCATGACAATGGCCAGCCAGAAAAAGAGCCAGTTCTTGTGACAGTTCAGGTGCCAGAGGAAACGGTTGGTTCTTCTCAGATGAATACAAGCACAGTTCAAAATCACATTTTGGATGGACAAATAACTGCTGTATCATTCCTCTGTCAAAAATTGAAAATCTCTTCAACGGAACTACTCACTGAGGACGTGAAATCTCATCCAGAATTTATGAGAGCTCTGACGTCAGTGTCGGCTTCAGCTATAGATTATTTCCCTCTAGTTGCTTCGTGGCAGAAACAGCAAATTTTTGTGAAGAAAGGTTCTGTTGTTTCACAAAGGCAGCAGAAGGCAGAGTCCAGTATCAGTGAACTGTCGCACCATTTGACACAGCTTGCGCAACTAAAAGTAGTAAGCGGGAATCTTGGTCTCCAGCTTAAGTCCTGTCAGCAGAAACTGACGAAAATGCTGGAAATGCTTCCTGTTCTGTTCAATGCAAAGACTGCCCTAGAAACAGCAATTGACAGTCTGCAGGCTAGTGTTCGAGCACAGAATGCCAGGAGGTTCAATCGGCTGACGGGCAACTCTGAATATAAACTGCTTGCCGGGAATTCTCTAGGCCTTAGTTGGGAGAAAGCTGTAGAGAAAATTACCGAAATGGAATCCAATGGGGACAAAAGTCTCTTCGATCCACTGAATGCTATGCAGTTGTACTCATTCCCTAGCCTAAAGGACATGTGCCATCGCTCTGACATGCTGGGGATACCAGGCCATGTTTTAGCTGAACATTTCAAGTTGACAGACGACAAACTCAAGAATGCTGTTGATGAACTCTTGGATATGTTTCCATTGCTGTGTGTTGCCAGAGGGGGACATTACGTTCTTCTAGACTATGTTGAGTTGGTATTCAGACCCAATCTTGTGTATGAGGTCCTAACCCTGGATTCTGTTGATAAGACCGAGGACTTGCCAAGCACGCAGCAGTCAGATAATGGTTCAGAAGATGGCATTTTTTTCTATCAGAAATCAGGACAAACACCACTGCAAGAAAAGTACCCACAGCTGCTTGATGTGATGATGAACTTTGTACAGCTACATGGTTTTGGTGCACACATACGCAGGCGAACTGGGACTGCAACCTCCTGTGGAGTCACCCTCGATGATGTCCGCAAACACCTTCTGGAAAATGTGGAGGGGTTGGATACTATATCGCGGACGAAAGTGTACTACTTGATGAAGCCTGCAAGAGTCAACTCAAGGGAAGCTGCCAGACACAAGGACGCACTTGATATACGTGTTGGGACGAAGTCATGTGATGTCAGCAAAGACAATCCAAATGCACATGAATATTTTGCCACTGTCTCGAACGTGCGACAGATGTGTGCAATGTATCCAGATGAATGTGTAGCATTTTCATGTGACAGCAAGGCCAAGATCCATATTGGAGGACAAGCTGTGTCCAGATACCACCAGCTGAGAACATTTTTTCCTGGCGATGATACCCCACACTATGCTGACCATGATTTTCCAGTCCCTGGCTATCTAATCGAACCTGATGGCTACCTGCAACTTCAGATGAAAGAGGCTGAAGCCCCAAGCACTAAGGACAAATGTGGCAGAGATGTGGTGGAAGTCCCTTCCACTGGTCCCCTCTGGGTTTTCAATCGGACTGTGAAAAACACTTCCACAACTATCGAAGACCATATGAATGATCTGAAAGTGATAATGAAGGACAATCCCAGTCTAGACAAGCCCATCTTGGTACTTGTAACTGACGGCGGCCCAGATTGGACACCTAAAACGAATCTGAATGAATTCTTCCTTGGTAAGCTTTGGAAGGAGGGAAAGTATGACATGTTGATCAGTACGTGCATGCCAGCTGGTCTCTCTCGCTACAATCCAATTGAGCACCTCTGGTCTCCATTGTCGAAGTTTCTGGCAGGTGTGTCTCTCCCGGCATGCCTGCCAGGTGAGACGGTTCCACCTGCTCTTCAGAGTATTTCACCTGACGAGAAGTTGGAAAAGGAGACAATTGTGTTCGAAAATGCTCTGAACCGTCTGAACATGTACTGGGATGGGAGAGTCCACGATGGATTCAGGATCACTTCTAAAGCTGTGTTACCCAACGCAGGTGATGAAAATGGGACATACACTGTTGTTCGGAACATGTTCCACTCCAGTCTACGTGGAATCCGGGAGTCTTCAGATTTGTCTGAGGCCCATGATGAGTGGAAGTACATCTCTGCGCATATGGACAGGAGAAGTGGCTTTGTGTGCTTCCGCAAGGGCAGTTGTGGAGAAAGCACATGTAAGTGCATGGAAGATGGAGTCCGGGCTTCAAAAGTGTGGAAGATGCCAAGTGGTGACAAATGGCTGTTCCCTCCAATAACCCCTGACCCTGAACACCCAGGCCATTACAAGACACTCCGCCAGCTGGAAAGATCGTTGGCCTTCAGTAGTCCAGATCAGCACTTGAAGAACTTTGAAGCTCGCAGCTGCACTCACTGCAGGTATGATTATTGTGCTGCATATAATTTCTAATAAATTTTTTTCTTTACTTACTACTGTTTAATGTCATATGCAGTGTGAATAAAAGACACTGTATATGATATCAGTGATCTATAGTTCATTTTTGAATAGGTTTCTCAGCACACCACTAGTTTTATTTTCTCTGCACTGGTGTGTTTTCACAGAACACAGAAGTCTATACAATCTTGAAATATGGACTAAAGTTCCTAGTTAGTTGCTCATTCAAGTTCATTTCAAGTTCATTTCAAGTTAATTTTTCCACAAATCAAAATATAAACACAATATGAAATATTAAACACAATTATACAAGTATTCATTATCTTTCATATTCTCCATTTATTTGTTGCTCATTTTCATTTCAAGTACATTTTCCACAAATTGAAATTACACAATACAGAATAATATAATTATACATGTATTCAATATCTTTCATATTCTCAATTTATTTGTTGCTCATTTATTCATTTCGAGTTCATTTTTCCACAAGTTAAAATTACACAATTCAAAACAATATAATTATACTGTACATGTATTCAATATCTTTCATATTCTCCATTTTTTGTTGTTGCTCATTCATTTCCTTTTTATATTTGGAATAAAAATTGAATTGCTACTGATACAATACATGCATAGACCATTGGACAACAGGGGCGAAAGAGTTTTAAAAAATCAAAGCAATAATAAACTCTATGTGTTTAATATAGCCCAGCCATCACAGAAGAGATTTGCCCTGAAATACATGAACATAGTACAGAACTGTGTGGTTGCTCTACATTTTAAAATAAACCCAGTGGGCTACCACATTTTGGAAATCAGTAACCTACACTGTGACTGAAGAATATGTTGTTGCAGATATATATAATTTTATAATAGTGACTTTTTCATCCTAGCTGTGGCTATTCAAATTAACTTCTATCTCCCAGCAGTGTATTAATTGCCCCATGGGCACATTATTTCTGCATATTTCTGCCCTCCTGATCTTGTGCTCTAAATACAGAAACTAATGTGGCCTTCTCTTTCCTTTACTTTCAGATACATTTTCACCAGCAAAGCCGATGAAGAGAAGCACACCAAATTGATCCACGGTGGAGTACGTGCTTTGAGGGATGCCAATCAGGACAAGGCCAGCCACAGATGCCCAGTGTGTGACCAGAAGTATCCCACTCGGTATCGACTGCTGAAGCACCAGGATGAGGAGGGACACAAACTGAAGAAAGGCAGACCAAGCAAGAACTAAGGAGGGAAACAAACTGGAAAAAAAAAAACAGACCAAGCAAGAACTGAACACAGTGAAAATAAAGCTACGGTCACAAATGGCCCTGCGAACGCCATACGAATGATTTTTGTCCCATTGTGGCTGTACAAATTAGTCCTTCGTACGGCGTTCGCAAGGACCTTTGTGACCGTAGCTATAAAATGTGGGGGAAAAAATCAACATTTTCTTCGTACACTTTTGGGGGGGAGGGGGGGGGGGTCTTGAAAAGTGTATGGTTTGTACACTTGTGAAAATGTTGATAATTGTGAATGACCCCTAAATATGTCTAAAATCTATATCTAATCAATACCAGAATCAAATCACACTAACATTAACAATAACTATATTTGTTAATTAGTAATTTGTCTTGATGAATATCCTATTTTAAAATGTTTGCTTCACTACACTGTCACTGCACTGGTTGTAGCAGAATACATTGAACAGAAAGTTAGAAACTGTCACTGTCAGTGTCAGAAACTAAACACTACAAATATAAACAGAGAACAAGGCTGTAACTACATTGTAAGTGTAACTGTGAGTGTTTATAGCAAATTGTTTATACTAGAAGTCTACATACTAACTAGCCTAACAGTAAAATATTGATGTTAAAGTGTAACTCACTTGTACTGTAACTTTTTATGAGTTTGTACAAGGTCCAAGGACATAAACTTTATTTGTGAAATTGTAACTGTTAATTGTATTTGTGACAGTACCCAGGGTCCCAGGGCTGCCAACTCGCACACATTGAGCGTGAGACTCACGCTCACTCAAGCAATTCAACCAGTTTTGACTGTCTTACTCTGATTAACAAAATCTCATGCTAAACCCCCCAAATGGAATGTACAATTGTACCTACATGAATACAAAAATAAATATATCTCTAAATTCTCTGATATTCCGAATATCGATAGGCCCAAGCCCAAAAATTCGAGATTTTCCCGTGTGGGTGTAAACTTTAAGCTTAACCAATAATAATCATTTTTGGTTCACGCACAAAGACGAGCTATTGTGTTACGATTGGTTTCTACCTATGCCACGTGAGCGTAGCTTGTACTTTTGGCAAATTACTACAATGTAGTACAGTACATGTATGGCTATGACGTGTGCTTTACATTGCTTTACGTACACTGACAGTGTACGTTCGACTTACATACATATTGTACGTACGTACACGGTGTGTACGGCCACACAGCAGGCCGCCAGGCACCAGCCAGGAGGTCGCTCCGCTCCCTCGCAGTGTCTTAGCCAAACTCTCACTCGAGGTTGGCAACCCTGCAGTATCGTAGCCTCCCCTGCATGGTTTCTGCTAGGTTCAATCAACTTCAAACATAGTCTTTGCATTGGTCAAACTATCTACTAGTATACGGTTACACTTTGTAGGTCCTACAATGTACCTATATTTCATTTCATTTCATTATATTGTCCTTATTCGTATTTACAAAAGTTAGATCATGACAACATGCTTCTTATCATAAGTTTTAATGCTCCAAACGAAAGATAGCAGTGAAAAACTGTGTTCAAGTACAGCTGTATGCCTGTAGCTGTACAGCTATAGGCCTAGTCCATACATTTGTATGCATTTTTCTCCATTGTGAGGTTTCATTACTAAACCAAAGCCAAGGCTAAGCCGAAACAGTACAGCACTTTTTATTGTAAACAGTACACGCATACCACACACATTATTGATATTGACATACCGGTACCGACGACTTTATATCAACTTTGTTATGTTACGATCCGGCCCAACGTACTGTACGTATAACACAGCTGACGCAGCAGACTATATTGCACGATGAGATCAAAACAACCTGCCATATGGCCATATGCATTGCAACTTGCTATACATGAAGCTTAGAGTTTTAATATTTCTTCATCAAAGCATATTCATAAATACCAAATATTAAACAAAATAATATATGAATAATTTAAAATACTGTTATATAATATTTTCAGACATTTTAAAATACTATTGCTTAGATTGCTGAAATTGGCACCATAGTGCAAATAAACAGAGACTGGAGCCAGATACGTACGTACATACACCACACAGCTCTACTGTTGTGTCGCCGCGACCGGTAGGGGAGATTTTCATGCGCATGGCTGGTTGTGCGGTTTTGTGCGTGCACCCATTCGGCCCCATTCGGTAGGTATTCGGGCGTCCATGTTGAAATTACAGTGGACAGCTCTTTTTTTCTCTCTCTGCTTTTCTTTTATCATTCTCTCTATACATATGTATATACACTCTTATCCTTTTTTTTGTTTTTCATCCAAGAGTCTCATTTAAAGGTGTCAATTTTCAATGTGATTTTTTACTGGTACATCCTGTGTATGTACATATTCATTTTACAGTGTATATTATGTTTTACAATTTTGTAACGCTGTCATGAATTTCACTTCTTGATTCTCGTTTCTAAGTCAAATTTTATGCTGTTAGCTCACACTGTCAGTCTTTGGACTTTTGATGAGTAACACTAAATACCAAATTGAATGAATGAATGAAAGAATCCTTCCTTCGTGAATGACTTTGATGTTGGCAGTAGTGACAGCTGCGGTAAAAGGGGATGAAATATTAGAAAATCACTTTGGTTAATAAAGAGAAAGTTAGGAAACAAAGGTCTGTCAATGAAACTGCAGCTGGATGGGATTATTCTCGTACATGGAAGAAAATGAAGAGAAATATACATGTAGAAACAATTGCGCTGCGAAAGAACCAGATGAAAAAAAAAAAAAAGAGAAAGCTGAAGATGAAAGGGCATTGAATCAGTTCCTTCAAGCTGCAAGTCTGGCAGGTCGCCAAAGAAGAGGGAATTCGAGCAGTAGGAAGAAGATTCGACATCCCGGAGTCCAACATCCATTGATGGAAGGCAGAGAAGAAGACATTGAAGAATGCACCAAAGATGCAGAAGGCTTGTCGGGGGAAATCAGCCAAGTTGCCTGAGATGGTGACTGAGAAAAGAAACTTAGGGCACACAGGACACAAGAAGGACCGTTTCACGGTTATGCTGTCATGCACCGCAGACAGCAGAAAGCTGCCACCCTTTGTTGTCTTTAAGAGGAAAACCCTCCCAAAAGAGAAGTTTCCTCCAGGAGTCATTGTTCGGGCACAGCAGATGGGGTGGATCTTATCCAGTAGGCAATCCAAAGGTTATCACTTCACACTTTCAAGACATATCAGCGTATTACGGATTAATCAGGTGCAAAGTATTGCCACCTAAAAACCTGCTCCATCCAGACCTGTCCATCAAACTGAATGGAAAGTTAATGTTCCCCCTTAGTTACGTATGTGCTAACAATAGACAGATTAGCGAGTGCAATCATACAGACCATGAGAATGTGCTCTGTAGCACATGGGTTTCCCTTGAACTTCAAAAGGCTATGGAGAAAGGTTATAAGGTAGTGGACGTAGAATCTGTGCAGTATTTTCCTGAACAAACTCTGTTCAATGCAAGCATGAATACAGAGATGTTCATGCGTTACATAAGCACATGTCTCAAAATCAAGCAAGAAGCCTCTGGATGGCCTGATTAGGTCAAGTCCAAGAGGACAGGATACTGTACATTCTAGAGTATGAGAAAAATGAAGGAATTTCGTTAGAACCCAACAAAGTTCTAAAAAATAAGGGCTTGCGATCTCTCTCAACATTAATGTTGAACTCTTTCAGGGAGAGGTTTGGAATGCGAAATAATTTGCCTAGTGTAGAAGCAATTGATTGTCCTAAAAAGATGCTAACTTGCGATGAAATTGTGGTGACTGATGTGAATTTCGTCATGGAAGAAGAGTAAGAAGTCAAATCGGTAAGGAGAGAAGAATTCGAGGAGGTAGCCGCAAGATCGAACGAAGTGATAGCCGCATTCACAACTGCTCAAATGCCCTTAAAGTTGTAAGATGTACTAGATCGTCTAGGCAACTGCGTACTCTACTTTGACACGGATAGCATCATATACCTAGAGAGAATGCTCAGAGAATGCACAGAAATATGCAAAAGCTGGATCAGATCACAAAAAGGCATGGGAAATGTTCCGGATTCTTTTTCATGAACAATTCAAGAACTTGTTCTGCCATATGTGAGGGATTGCCGTTCTGCAAATACAACGGCAACTGCAGACGGTTTTCTCTGAAGGAGCAAAGGAGTGCAGAATCCTCGGTTAAAGTATTTGCAGGAGCAAATTCTCACCTACACCTCAGCTATCATGAATTTACGGAATGGGATTCGACACAACTTGGCACTTGTACTGGCAGGTAATTTAATCACATGTTTAGATGTATACATTTGCCTAAATGCATTATGAACAAACAGCAATCACATGTAAAAGGCTTTTACAATTTTGTGATACACTGTAGTCTTACAGTATGATAGTAGGTGTGTAACTCTTTCAATCCTGAACTTATAGCGCACATAACTCAGGCAAAAAATTTTTGGCCCTTGGCCCTGGATGAAGCACTTCAACACAAAGTGTGAAAATGACAAGCCAGGGGGAAAAAAAGAGTAAATGCTTTTGTAATATCTGGAGAAAAAGAAAGCAAGAGTGAGCAAAACAGTGTCTCCAGGAGAATCAGACAGAATTAAGCCCTTTACTAGATTTCAATTCTTTCCTGTGCTGAAGATTACAGAGATGACTGCACAGGGGGTGGAATGAGCATCTGTCTTCGGGCTAAAGGTTTGGTTTATTTTTGCACCTCATTTTTCTTCTTCAAGGAGAATGGTTAGGGATGTGCCATACACAAATGTAGATGGGTACTTTCATGATATTTGGAGAAAGAAATATTTCAAAGTAAGTCCTGTTGGATCTCTTGGACATTAAACAAAATTTTCTTGAAAACTTAACATTTCCTATAAATTAAAGTCTCTTTGCATCCACAGGAATGGTTAGTCGAATGCATTCCAGTTACAAATCTGAGATTGCAATAAAGAAAAAAATACTTGTGTGGCATGTGCTGTGCACAAAGTTTTATGAGAAGTGAGCCCACTCTTTGGTTGCTCCAGTGGTGTGGAAATCCATATACCTCTTTGAGATTAACCTATCTGAATGAACTTTTTCAGTCTCTATTTAAAATTGTTGTTTTTGAGAACTTCTTTACTTCAGAATAACTTGTTGAGGCATAGTCTCTACCTGTTACTGTATACGCTATTATTTTCTTAATTAGCGTATGGTGACATTTTCGCGTGTTGTTAAATTCGCGGGCCAATGGAGTTTTGCGAAATTCACGAAAATTAAACCCTCGCGAAAATAACAGCTTATACAGTACTTTCTTTATTGTCTTTTCATATAGATTCTAAAAGCACATAAATACCCCACAGCAATCCTATGTGCTCTACAAAACCTGTATCATACAATTTAAACTTCTACCTTCCTAGTAAAATGGTGACCAATGCCTATCAACAGCAATTGTATCTCAGAGCACTGATCAACAATAAAATGCCTTTGTCACATTAAAAGGAGTTACCACATAAAGGAGGCAAAACCATGGTTACCAGATCAAAGAAAAACAAAGAAAAATACCGGGTACTCCATAGGCACGGTCACATTATGCAAAACTACACATAATTTCAATACCCAGTATTTTGCTTCATGTAGTTGAGGCAGTGTAAGTGCAAACTACTGAAGAAGTTACAAACAAAACTTTCAGCTTGCATTTGGGAAGTTTCTCACTTCTTGGGGAAACTGTGTGTAGTTTTGTGTAGTGTGACCACGCATGGCTTAAACTTTGAGAAGTTTGTGATGCCATAATAGATCCATTCATGCTGTTTATGCACATTGTGCATTCTTGCGTATGCTGTTGCACATTGCTGTGCATTATTTCCTGCCACATGCTGAAAGTACAGGTAGTCTCCTACCACTGAAACTAATTTCAATTTTGTCTGTTGTAGTATGACCGCATGCTCAAAGTTCTGAAAGTTACCAGGAGCAAACTACAATTTTGTATAGCGTGACTGCAGATTACAAGAGCTGAATAGGGTCAGTAGAGATGATGCAGTTTTCAAGGTTTGCAGCTGTGTGTATCTGCAGTACAAATACTCTAGTTTAGCTGCACCATGTAATGATGCAATCACAGTATAAGTCACTGAACATTCTGATTTCAAACACTACTTCATTTGTATGAGTTATTTGGAATGAAGGTGACCTTCATAATCACAAAAGCTGGAAGACATTGCACATAATTCTACATTAAAAATCTAAATTTCACATAGCTAAATTATAATGTACTGCTTATGAAATGTTTTGCAATAGAGTATTTTTTTTTTTCCTGTCATTTTTTTTTCCTGTTATGTGTTTCCAAAGGATCAATTACAAAATAATCTTTCAGGAAAAATTATCACTCTCCAAATGCTTAAAAAGCACATGTATACTGGAGTGTAAGATTTGTCAAATGTCTCCACACCTGCCCCTTACATTTCTTTTGTGTGGCATCGTCATGACAACCCAAGGGCCTTGTCGAGGAAGGAGGCAAATTTGGATGGGTCGCCAGGAGGGAAGGGCTTCAGCTGCGAAAAGTCCATGGACTCCAGGTCTGCTGCCAGTTTACTGGAGGACAGCAAAAAACAGAGTGTGATACCATGATTTATCAAACATGCCATGTCATTGTGAGGAACAGGTGTACAAAACAGACTGGTTTTGTAATGTATTCAAATTTCATGCATGTTTTGTTCACAAAAGTTGCCCTTAGCAACCACAATGCTTGCCCCAAGACTTGCTTTAGGCTGCGTTCACTTAGAAGTATACTATTTGGGTATTTGGGCTCGTTTTTCAAGGGCACGCGAATAGCTTGAATCGAACGATAGGATTTCCTCACACCGGTTCACATAGGAGGGCACTGTTCGAAAGTACGGAATAGCTGCGAAAAGTATAGCAAAGTGGGAATCGAGCTTGTTCGATTTTCTTGCAGCGTATACCGTCTCTCGTTTATGAAATAATGACAATTTTGGTCTGGATTTGCCCTTTAGCAAAAATAAGCATGTAGACCGACATTCTGATGCAGTTTAGAAATTGTTAATAAGATTTGCTAGGATGTAGGAGGAAGAAATCCTCACTGCATGGGATGGTGAGTTGACGGTGCGGGTGATGGTGTATTCGGGGCCCGAATAGCGAACAGCGAATACCGAATACTTCTACAAAATTGTATGTGAACGCAGCCTTACCTACACGTAGCTACAACTCAGTGTATTCCTGTCTAAGGAACTTTAATGGGAGGGAGCAGGTGAACAAAAATGCTTCGCTAACAGGTTGTAGAAAGAAACATCCATAAATAAGCCAGTTCGGAGTTAGCTCATGGGCACATTGGTACAAATGACTTTTCTTTTTCCTCAGTCGGATAGGGGCACTTCACTCGTTTTCAGAGTGACATGATTTATACGCTTTACGTAACAATTTATGAGATTCATCAATCCTGTTCACACAAAGAATGAACTTGCGTGGACCAGAATAATCCATCAATTAACAGTTGGGAAAGCATCCATTTCATTATTTTGTATTGAATGTATTAATAATCTCTTTCTACTTATATTGCCAAATACCATTTTTGCTGTCAGGTGGATGCGCTGGCGAGCAGCAGTTATAAGGATTGCATGAATAATCATTACACCAGCGATGCTTATCCCAGTGAATTTAAAAACCAACATGCCTGTTGGTACAAATTACCTTTTTTTTTTCAATGCACAATGTGGAACTGCAAACTGACTTATTGTAATGAATTACAGAAAAACTCTACTGTGAGAAGAAAAAAGTGTGTAATATTGCCTTACATGTTTAAAGTCTTCATGGAGATGCTGACTAAAACAGCAACATACTTCATGAAAAAGCAAGAAGGGACAGCCGTAAGCTTGCAACTAAGCTGTGTAAACCAAAGGAGCACTCAGCAGGCAGCAATGCAACGATGATATCAAATATCATGTGTATACACTGAAATGGGCAATGGCTTGAGCACAGAAGCAATGTGCGATCAAGCTAATCATTATACAATGCATGTGACCATGGCCCCAATGGGAAACCATTGTAACAACATATGGTTCTTTTCTATGAGGGATAGATCTCTCCATAAGACACATTCTGTGTAAACTGCATTCAACCTTTGCTTTGTCTCCATCACTCAGATTGTGTACATCACTGAACTCTGGGCATAGCTTGCATGTAGTACAGGGGTACAAATCTGTAACAAAGGCAGATGTTAATGTAGAAGAATCTGCACACTAGATGAAACTACCTGTACAAGGTGTACTTAGGAAACCATGAACATGTCAAAGCAAGTTGTACAGTACTGAAGTTCTCTCACCCCTTTAAGTTTATACCATCGTAAAAAAGAAATGCATGGACACGCTTCTGTAAATAGTTTCAAAGCAGCTCTGATTTTGCCATACATCTTTCTTTTTTTTTTATCAATTAAATTTCAGTTAATAATTCTTTTTCTTTTTTTACTACTTACTGCATTTTACACTTCCAAATCTTAGCTCCTTGTAAAATTTGCCAAATTTTCACGCATGCAAAAATTTATGGTTTTACAGTACCATTTAAAGAATGGTTTAGCTTTAACGCTGGGAAATACACGCACTACTTTCAAGTTTTTGAAATGTCTAGCAAGCATTTTCAACCTTTATTTCATAGTTGGATATTTGCACAATATTAGAGACTGTGGTAACATGGAATTTAAAAAAAAAAAAAATGGAGTCACAAGTTAAAGGTCCTGTTTACCTTTGGGAGCAGTGATTTAAAAAATGTTCAAGCTATCAGTTTTGATGCATATGTGTAGGTCAGTTGTATCACAAAACATCCTACCATATAAACATTTTTGAATAAAGCCCAATATATAAGGAGATATCACTATTTTTCTCATTAAACCGTAACTGTAGATGGTTTAGTGTGGAAAGATTTTTACTATAACTATTGTTCTCACTTTGTATACTTAACAATACTTAACATCAATTATACTGGTTCAAGTTTTTACATTGGTTGTTTCTATCCCTAACTCACATTTTAGAACTATTTTGAAGCACTAAGGCTGGGTTTTTGTTTTATCTGCAAAAGGTAAATTATGCCTTTAAGCAGTGCCTTTGATGGTTCAAGTAGTGTACAAGACCTGGTACAAGCATCCACACTACCATATCTCACCTTGGTGTGGTATAGAGGAGGTGCTGGTCTTTGTAGAGTTGATCGGCAAGCTCGAGCTGATGGTTCCCCATGAGGAGCTCATTGATAACCACCAGGAGGGGCTTGTTGGCTCCAAGGGCCTCCAGACAGCTGCCAGCACCTGGGCAAGAAGGTTTCAACCAAACAGTAATGGGAGAGCATCTGCTTTTTTACTTGCACTAGCACTGAGTAGTTCTTATATCTAACAGCTTCATCTTGTTTGAATGCGCCACATATGCACTACACTTACCAGGCAAACAGTATGTAATACACCAGAAGGTGGACTGTACTTCACAAGAAGAAAAAGAAGGAGAACTGCATCTTCCAGATAATGAGCCTCATACCCTTCATTTCACTAAGAAGCCCCACTCAATGATGATAATCTGGAAGTGTTGTGCTCCACATGCAGGAACCCTCCGTTCTTGTGCAGTGAACATTCACATGCGATCTTGATGTGGGAGGCAAAAAGTGGAGCTACTGCCACCACTGACAGCTGCACTGTCCCAAGCAAGGTAGTACAGTGCAGCATTTGTTTAATTCGCCCTACAACTTGGCCTTCTAGGGGGATTATCTCCTTTGGGCTTTACAAGAAGAAGGAGTGTCCTACAGGAAGACCATTGTGAGCTTTAATAGGGCGATTACATAATCCCTGATTCACTTACCTCACAGCACATTGTTGCCCATCCACAAGCAAGGTGCAGTGAGGTGTTAAGTTTTGTTACAAAGTTTGGTAACTCAGCTCAGTATGCATACAATCCCTTGTACAGTCTGAGTTGCTGTTACACCCTGGATGCATGTCATTGCAATGGAATCTTTATCCTTATTCTCCAGCATTTCATACATTCTATTCCCATAATAAATGGAGCTGCAGCATGGAGAGCACTGAAGTGCTTATGTCTTTCGCCACACTATGAACTCCCTTGAATATTTGCAAGGGACATAGTAAAGTTATATCACATGTTCAAACACTAAATCCCTCTTTCCAGACTTGGAATGTTTTTCTGTGGTTTGTCCCACCACATTCCACAGCCATACAACACAAATGGTATGAAAACTACAGTGCTCTATCAGACAAATGCAGGTTTGGAAAAAAAAATGGATTGGTCAAATGTGCATTGGAGTTACAAATGTGTCATTTAAAATACTGCAGTCACTTGTTTCATAAAAACATTGTTCGAAACAGAACAGACTATGAACTTTGACACTGCTATTTATCAAGGTATCACACTCAAGATTTTTCCTTCAAATAAGAATGCTTTTTGCCCCAACAATCAGAATTTTTATTGGTTTTCTTGACTTTGAGTACGCCTGCCTGACTTCATCAGGGTTATGCTGTGATGAGTGATTTTTATGTCTTCATCAATTCTACAGGAACTTACCTGCATGACTGATGATTAGGTCTGCACCTCTGATATCTGCAGTAATTGAGTCTTTGTACCTGAATGCCTCTAGGGTGAAATCTGGCTGATCAAGTAATTTTGGCTCGAACTGCCCTCTGCCATACTGAACACACAGCCTTGTGTAGCCTAGTTTCTTCAGGACCTGTGAAAAAGAAAGAATAAAACATGATGATAAACATAATGTTTATAAGCACTTAACTATACACAGCCCAGTCGCTGTATAAATAGCGACAGGGCTGTACCAGAGCGGCCCCGAACACAGAGCAAGCTCAGCACGAATTTTACGATCACGTTGAGTTTTGATACTTGACATATTGTACTTTTTGTCACCTCAAACTCATTAAATGTAATCTTAATTAATGACACTACATAGCTATGTTATCGATATTGACATGATACACATTTCACAACTTACAAAAAAATGAAGATTATATGCAGCATGTGCAAAAGGTACATCTCAAAATCGGGAGTTACGCGATCTGAAGGCACTTTTAAAGGTTACGCTGTTGACCATACTGCTACTAAAGAGCTCACGCACACAATAGATCGCTGCACTTTCAGTCACGCACGCGCACGAATAATTTGCAGAGTGGTCAATGCGCCATTTTGAATTCTGCAACGATGAACCCCGATGGTCAGGGATTGCACTAGAAAGTGTCATTTTTTTTTGTTCCATGGACTCATCATGAGGGCCCTCTATGGACTTATGTACCTTCTGGAGTTCTGTAATATAAGCATGCACTTTACGTGAGTAACGTATAAATTCTTATAAGTAACATATAAATCTTTATAAGTTTTGTAGTTGTGTTGTGGTTCCCTGATGTGATGGCAAGGCCCCGCCCGTCTGACGCCGTGCAAAGCATGGCGTCTGGTCGGGCTAGCAAGCACTGTGATGTACTGTACATACCATATTTATTCTGCAGGGTTTTATATATCTTGCAAAATCTTGCACGCTGGGGTGTTATTCATCACTTTAACACCATGCAAAAAAGTCAAAGAACAGGGGGCATACTCTGCAAGACATAAGGTTAGTTAGTTCTAGAGCTTTTCTAAGATGAAGAGATAACACTGTCTAAACAACAGAAATTTTCATGACATGAAACTAGTGCAACAATAAACACATGAATTATTTGCTTGTGTGAAACTGTATTTTTACACAGATTTTCTAACCTTTTCTAACTGAAAATTGAGATGATTTGGCTCAATCAGATTTGGAGAGATTCTAAGACTTTAAAGGCCTTAATGGAAGCGTTCGGGCTGGTCAACAGAGTATTTCTAAATTTATACATCCAAAACAATGAAAATAGTGTCTGAATCTACAATACAATAAATTTCAACGATCATGACGATGATAACGCAATGTCAGCTTTGTACCACCTCTCTGGTTACTCTAGTCTCTACTAGTCCTACTAAATTAGTATCCCTATTACGCGTTGACGGTTAGTCCCATCAGCACGTCGGCCGAAACTTTGGTGACGTTTAATGTTGCCTATTCAAAACCTACTGTGACGACGTCGCCACTCGTGACAACTTCAACCAGTGAATCGAAGCTCGTAGTGCCAACGGTGACGAAGACTGTTTTCCCTGCGTCGCCCATTGTTAAATTGGTTCCTTCTAGCACCTCCCTGGTTCCTCTTGACTTGCTTTGTTGAAGCTCCAAACAAGAAAGGTAAACTGGGATGATGATTTATCGGAAGGAATTCGACAATGACAGCGTTTCTCGCTCTCAGCATGCATCTAATAAGGGGGGTCGCGGGGATCGATCCCGGGATTAGGAGTCCAGTAACAGTAGTGGCATTACAACAGTCCTACGCTCTTTGATGTAAACACGTGCTAGAATAGACGTGTGGTGCGAGTGCTAGTGCTAGTGCGAGGATACCTAGCAGCTGGCTAGCTGTGGACCGCGGTGCAGTGAACATGTATTGTGCACACGCGTACGGTGGACCCCGTGCGTGCTTGAGGCGAGGAGGTGAAGGCACTGATCTCACCAGTGGGTGAAGGGTACGGTGCAGAAGAATCTATATCTATGGAATGCCGAAGGAGACAATACTAGAGAAAGAAAGAAGGGAAACGCGGGAGGAGAGAGAGAGAGAGAGACAGACAGGAGAAAGACATGTAGAAGAAAATGATAAAGAGAAAGTACGACAAAGGGGAAAACATAAACATATGATTTTGTTACAAGATTTAGAACTAGCACTTCTTGATACCTTGATACCTTGATGTAGTAATCCCTTGAAGCAGCTTGTACATGAAGCTATACTGGGATGAACTCGAACTGTGTGTCATGAGGGGGTGTCATTCAGTGTATGTACAGATGTCTCACTATCATACAATAAAATGTGAGTATAGGTGCTCAGTGCGAGTAAAAACAGCGTCGATCCTCTTACACAGTGGCTGATCCAGCAGGAGGCTGCATTGCCCTGAGGATGGGCAAAGCAGCTCCTTGGAATAATGTTGGGTTGGCGGTGCTTACTACGGGTCCCGGCAGGCGATTCCATAGTCTTATGGCTCTTGGGTAGAATGAATACTTGTGGGAGTCAATGGTGGATCTAGGGATTGTGTATTTGAGTTGGTGATCTTGTCTTCCAATGTAGTTAGCTGGGGTGATATCGGGTGGGAGGGGCATGGCAACCAGGTGATGTTGGATTTTGTGAAAAAGTGTGCATTGTGCAAGAAGGCGGCGAGAGTGAAGGCTATCCCATCCGAGTGCTGTTACTAGGGCTGTGGAAGATGATGTTGGGCTGTAATCACATAGGACAAAACGGGCTGCAGACTTTTGTACTTGTTCGAGTGAGTTGATATTAATAAAAGTGAAAGGATTCCACACTGCAGAGGCGTATTCTAGTTGTGGACGGACCAGTGCAGTGTAGGCTCTGGCCTTTACTTCTTTAGTACATGGAGACAGGGTTCTGCGGATGAGTCCCAGGGTTTGGCTTGCCTCGTGCCTGATGGTCTGGCAGTGCTTGTTCCACCGAAGGTCAGCCGTAACCGTCACACCTTCTAAGACAAAGATAACAGAAAGATTTTTTTAAGATGGAAACGCAAAGTTGCCTAGACTGGAAAAGAACGTATAGGACGGAAAGAAACGAAGAGACAGCTTGAGTCGGAAAAGAAAGGAGGAAAGGACAAAGATCGATTGGAAAGGAAAGGAAGGAAGATGGGTTGAAAATCTAACATGGAATTCATTATTTCAAGGATTTGAAGTCAAGAAAAGCCCGGAAAGCGACAGGAAAAGAATTTCACATATTGGTCTGAGCTAAAGATTTAAATGCCATAAAACTAGAATTTAGTCACCCGGTGCGAAACGTTCACCAATTTCTCCATCAGAAACATCATCATCGTTATCGCTTTCTTCTATAAAAGTAACTTCTTCCTCTTCCTCAGGATAACTTTCCACGTTTAAGTAGGTAATTTTGAACAGTTGAAGTGATTTTACGTGAAATTAATTTTTTGGTAGTCAAGAGAGGGTAATTCTCCGAACTAAAATGCTATACTATCGGTGCAGTAAAAGAACTATGCGGTCAGTATAGTACTTTCCCAGTCGAACCTAGGGGTGGCGGGGGGGGGGGGGTCATCCCATGAGACCGACACCCACGAGTCATATTCGTATGGCCGTCCATGAGACCGACATCAAAGTCCATGAGTCATACAGCCCACGAGATACGGCTCACGAGTCATACAGCCCATGGGTTCGACACTACGCAGAAAAGGCTCACGAGACCGACACTATAGGCAAAGGGGTGAGTATAGGGCAACTGATAGGGTACACCTGAGCAACTCTCCTTTTCCATCTCTCATACCTTCCTTATCTGGACGCCCTATATAAATTATTATTAGTTGGTCTATAAGTGGCACTGTTTATCCTGTGGGTCTCGTGCCGGGTCTTCTTTGCTTAGTGTCGGTCTCGTGAGCCCTTTTCTGCGAAGTGTCGAATTCACGGGGTCATCCCACTAGACTGACACCCACGAGTCATACAGCCCACGAGTCATACAGCCCATGAGTTCGACACTAGGCAAATAAAGCCCATGAGTTCGACACTATAGGTAAAAACAACCCACGAGTTCGACAGATACAACACGGGCTTAATGTGTCGGTCTCGTGGGCCTTGTTAGCTTAGTGTCGAACTAATGGGCTGTATGACTCTGAGCTGTATAACTCGTGGGCTGTATGACTTGTGAGCTGTATGACTCGTTGGCTGTATGACTCGTGAGTGTCGGTCTCGTGACGTGCACCCGAACTCACGGGCTGGGTTATCTAAAGTGCATGGGCTGTATGACTCGTTGGTGTCGTGACGTGCACCCGAACCGAGCGCTCTGCATATTATGTGCAACTGCACTTCTGTTTCACTCGGGACGATGGAAACACGAACATCGATTAAGAAAAAAAAATCCCCATGCGATACGAGGCTGCTATTTCACACAATAACATATTGAATTAAAAACAAAAAAAAAAAAATGTGGGAATCTAAAGATTATTAACTTAATTATTGAAAACTAGAAAAGCACTCAGAGAGTGCAGACCTCCGCCAAGGCAGCAACTCATTTTCACCCATTATATATACTTTTATTATGCATCGCACTTTTCCACTTGTAGGTCTTTTGTATGACGTCATCTGCTTCCAGCTGCGCCGGGCAGCGTTTTTTTTAAAGACGGCACAGATTGGGGCATGGCGCGTGTTAAACCTATGGGAAAAACGTTGGGTTAGGGTTTATGGTTAGGGTTGGGTTAGGGCTAGGGTTAGCCTCGAGGGTTAGGGTTAGGGTTAGGGTTTGATGGTTAGGGTTAGGATTAGGATTAGGGTTAGGTTTGGGGATAGGGTCCCCAATCTGTGCCGTCTAAAAAAAACACGCCGACGGGCACCTGGCCCGAGCGTGTATGGGGAGTATGCAAGCCTCCAGTATGCGTAGATTGAACTCGCATGTTCATTGACCTTATATGCCAAGAGATTTAAAAAATCCTTCAAAAATCCATCAAAATTCCTTGATCACTACCAAACTTTAATCATTTGTTACTTGGTCTACTGACTGTTCCTGCAAGTTTCTTTCAAATCCATTGACAATTTTTCGAGTTATTTTGCAGGCAGACAAACCAACGCCAATAATCACTTAACCTCCTTCTTTGGCGGAGGTAATAATAGAAATCATGTCAGCACATTGTGCCCCCTACCGGATTTTCGTTTGCCACTCCTTCGCCCTTTATCCAATTTCAACCAAATTTGTTGACTTTTCCTGAAGTATTTCAAACATTTTGATGTATAATTTAGCTATATTTGATATTGCTGGTTGCCATGGCAACCATATTTGACAACCGTGTCCGTCAGATTTTGCGTATTTTTCTGTTTCAATTCCAATTAACAGTATCATATAGTGTATGAAATGGGCGTTTCTTGGCTGAAATCTGCTGAAGAAGCAATCTGCAAACTTAAAATTCCAATATTATGGAAATATGAAATGTGATAACTAAACCCGTACCTATTCCAAACAATGCATCACAGGTCTCATAATGCATTTCTTTATATTGTTATGAATAGCGACCCCATGTGGGGACCTTGAGAAATTTCAACTATGACAAAGAGATTCGACTTGTACATCATTTGTGGTAAATATGAAAATGATTGATCTACAATAAGACATGTATACTGGGGATAAAGAAATTATACAGAAAAATCATGTTTTTAGCATATCATTTCCTATGTATTTCTTTATATTTTGGTAAAAAGCACCCTCTATGGGTGACCTTTAAAATTTTAAAATGTGCGGTCATGTAGAGTATTTGGTTGCTTAGCTCTGCCCATGTGCCAAATATGAAGATGATACATCAAACAATAACAAAGTTATATGGGGGGGGCACATGTGCCCTCCCCCCCCCCCCCCCCCCCCCCCCCCAATTGGGCCTGGGAAGGGTCAAGATAGCTTGGGCTTTATATAGGGTTAAATGATATCTGAATTGTTTTCTTTCAGTCACTTACATTTCTTTATTACATTTTTTTTCTCTGCTAGCTCCCCTTTAATGTTCTGATTTTGCTATTTTAAACACGAAACTCATTTTGTAAATACACATTGTAGTGTGATTTTTATGATTAAAAAACCCCAGAAATTTCAGTCCGACCTCTCCTATTACATCCAGCGTGTGGAACCGATGCTCTTCCGGAGAAGAGATTTGGCGTGCCTTCCTATGTAGGCCCTACATGTATCAATTTTACGTGAACAAGTCACCTCTTCAGCTGGTCTGCGTTCAGATTTCTCTAATAATTTTCTCAGTGAACGATCGCCTGTACTGTTCTGTCCTTGCTCGATCTCGCGGTGATGGGGTAGTGAATGTCTGACGATATTAGATGTGAACTGTGTGGTTAATTATGTTGGGAATAATTATGTAATTGATGCTATAATAGTTTGTGTAGTCCTGTTGATTTTGTTAAGTTTGAAATCCCCCTTTCCCCATAGTCTTACAGTGTATACGTCTTACAGTGTATACGTGTGGGTAATCGAATGTGTGTACGAACGTGTTGTCCTTGTCATATTTTCCCGGTACACGTGGTTCAGTGAGCAGTGTCCGGGCACTAGCATTGGTATTCTATATTTTTTTCCCAACTGGTGTATCTCAAAATAATTACATGTATATTGTTATAGAATAGTATATAATTTACTCATTATTTGTCTAGCGATCCACGTCCGACAAGCTATGCTTTTTAGTGGATCACTATTTTCCATAATCGAATTCATTTTCCGCTCTCCCACGAAGTATTTATACAGTGTTTTCCTAAATATTGTACATGTTATATGTTGTTCTATAACTTGTCTCGTATATATATTACATGAATCTTTTGCAAACGTTTGAACAATATTTCATCACATGTATACTTTGTACTATGTTTTTTTTTGTTTTTTTTTTTGATTTTCGTTGATTGGAAATAAACTATGATTGATTGATTGATTAGTTATTAGATTGGGGGGAAAAAAATCACGTCGAGATCGCATCCGGATAATACAGAGATGGGCCGGATAAGAGAGGTCGGACTTCTTTCTTTCTTCGGCGCGGAGAACTCTGGGGGGTGTTTCATCAACGTTTGTCAGCGCTGACAACTTGAATCACCATAGTAACAGTCAGTGACCAGAGCATCTCAGCCAATCAAAACCAAGGATTTTGCTGAAATTGTCAGCGCTGACAAACGTTGATGAAACATCCCCTGGGGGTGTTTCATCAATTTAGTCAGCGCTGACAAGTTGTCAGTCTCTGACAATTTCTGCAAAATCCTTGGTTTTGATTGGCTGAGATGCTCTGGTCACTGACTGTTACTATGGTTATTGTCAGAGACTCACAACTTGTCAGCGCTGACTAACTTGATGAAACACCCCCTGGGGGTGTTTCATGAAACTTTTTGTCAGTGATTTACACCGACAACTGTTAAAAGCTACTGAAATCCTTGCGTCTGATTGGCTGATAGCAAATTTGTCGGTGAAAACCTCCGACGAACTCGTTGATGAAACGCCCCCCAGATCTTTGAAATAAGTTGACTTTCTGTTGGAGCAGACGTCAGTCAAGTAGCTGCGATGGCTTTCCATAGTACATGTAGTACATAGTGAGCGCGATTGCGCGCGATCTTCCGGAGTTTCCCGTGGTAGACTTGAATTGGCCCCCGCGTGTCGTGCCGCGGCGCGGCGCCCTGCCCTTGAAACATTCAGTCGCGACGATATCGATAGGTCGCGATATACATACGACATGCGACACTGCACACCATTCATGCATGCATGAAAGTCAACGTTACCATCAATCAACAACCACTCTGGAACCTCGGATCTGATCCAGAGAGTGCCGCGCACGTGTGGCTTCCAACTTGTTGTAACCAGGATGGACATCGAAAGGATAGCTTGAGAGTCTAGAGGGATGACGGTGGCTGCGACAGAGCTACGACTCGGTGATACTGCTGGTACGTAAATGTACAGGCTATGGCTATTAATGCAGGGCTCTCAGAGTCGGAGCCGTCGTAGCTTTTCTATTTTACTTGCTGTCTAACTTGTGTGGCGTGTGCGTTTGTGTGCAGTTTGTTGAAGCAATGTTTAGTGCACGGCATGCAATCCGGGGACCACGGGGTTATTTTTTAAGGCAGTGTATATAACCAAGGGGCTAAAAATTTCCACCAGCCTGGCCTGGCTGGCAGGCATGGTGTCGAGTATCCCTCTATCTGCTAGTGCTATCATTGCTGTTATATTTTTCACTTTGAACATTTTGCTTCACCTTCCAAGGGTGTGTTTATGCTCAATTTGCGAAGGCAGAATTCAACATTTTGAAACGCTGATTCAAAACGCTGATTCAAAATGCCGTTCACGGGAGCACTGTTTATGCTCACTTTCTTCAACTTTGGAAAGAGCGTTTGTGATTACTCCGCTGACCTCAGCAGAGGCAGGTCAAATTGGGGCACGCGCCTTTTTGAAAGTTCTGGTCTGAGTGTGTGTATTGTTCATCATGTTCCCTAGCATGTCTAATATAATTTCGATTGCTTTACTCATACACACGTACATGAACTGTAGACAATGATCAGAAATACGAGTTATTTCATCGACAAATTGTTGACAAAATCGGAATGTATGATACGTAGTAAACTCTTCACCATATACAGTAATGTACCAACAGGGAGCTCGAGGGATCAGCACAAATTCTGCAAATTGTGTTTCGCAGCACAGTAATCGAAACGTCGGCTGGCCTGGCGCGCGCAATTTCAAGTGAACCAGAAAGGCGATGGAGATGACATCATTTTAATAAACGTGTATGTGATGTGAGTTGCGTTTATGCTTCCCCGTCAAAAGTGTTTAGTCAGAAACGCCGATTGTTGAAACGACGTTTTGAAACGGCGTTTATATCAAAATGAGCAAGGACGCAACCGCGTTTTGAACTAAACGTGTATCAAAATGCTGATTCTGGCCCGAAGAGGGAAAGCATAAACACGGCCCAAGAGACAAGTGCAGATGCAACATTGGCAGAGCTAGCAATTTAAGTAGTTTTCTGTTTTGCTGCAGTGTTTTTGTTTTGTTTTGTTTTGTTTTGTTTTTTTCATTATTCATTGGGGATAGGGCCAGGGTGAGGAAAGATCAGAGTGAGCCAAATGGAAGATTAGGATGGGGGGGGGGGATGCGTTGGTTCGAACACACTACCCCCTTCAAACCCTTTTAAAAAAATTTTTTTTAAATCTTATTACCACTTCAGTCTGCCAGTGACCTCAATGCCGGACGCTAAATAATCCTTTTTTTTCTCTCTCTCTCTCTCTTGTTGATATTTTTCACCAGGGACAAAAAGTTTGTGGGGAATAACAAGTCGCACCCTGGGCCCTGGCAGCACTTATTTTATTCAACGGATGTTATATCTATTTTACAGTGTTAACTATTTACCGACCGTACTGTACACCTTTTACCGTTACCGTTGTGGCAGACTAACTGATTATGATACAGTGTACGAGAAACTGGAATAATTATTAACATTTGTGAACCCGCAGAAAACGAAAAAGCTTGAATAAAATGCATTGATCATTATTCACTCATCAATGATTGAAACTACCCAACATAGATTTCCATTTACTTTTTGTACACCAATGCACCAAACAGAAGATGAAAATAATGCCCTCTACATGGAATAGAAGATCTCCATTATTTGCACCCCAAAGGCTTTTTAGGCACAATTGTTCATGTGCAGGCACATTAATGCCGCATTAATGATGCATTGCCCAGCATTGCATATTTACAGTTGTTGTCCATGGCCAGATTCATGTACAAGTATGTCAGCAGTGTCCTGAACATTGATGCATGCAAACTGTATGAGAAGTCAAGTACAACCATTTCTTCTTCTTCCCCAGAAAAGGCTTTTCATTTGAAAAAGCACAGCCAAATTTCAACTCTACATGAAGTTACACAAAAGTTGCTCTACTCCCTCCTCTGCCAATTTCAGGGTGCTCTTATGCTCATATTGCAAAAGCAGAGTCAACCTGTGTCAAAACGCTGTTCATGGGGGTGTATTGATTCCAAAATATTTTAGTCAAATGTGTGAATGGCTGTCAAGAAAAATGGATGTTTCAATTGTAATTACAGGTATTCAGTAGAATTTTCACTTCCTTGAATGGCGTTTTGAAGAGTAAGATTGGGAACATGATCCAAATCTCACTCCCTGTTCTCAGAACATGCTAAACTGTAACATACACATAGCAATATTCAAGTTCACACATTTCACGTAGGCGCAGATTCATGGTGGCAAAGCGAGAACAGAGAAAGAATCCAGACCCATAGACTGGAAAACTTAACTCTGAATGTAGGCATAGTGTGGCTCTTTCCCCATGTTTGTGCTCAAGAGTGGCCATGACCAAATTTGCGGGAAAGACAATGTACTGAACTTTTCAGTTCATGTATCACAATACAACCTCAAGAAATGATGAAAACATGGTTACAAATGGTTACAGTTCATTATTCTAAAAGTTCACTATTCTAAAGGGTTCATCAATTTGAAAATGAAGTAAACATTCATTATTACAAATGTTTGTTAACTGAAAATGAAATAAGGTTTTTTATGAAGGTTTGCTAGTGTGAAAAGAGGGGGGGGGGTTCTGGTTCTAGGATTGTACAAGCACGAACCCATTTGCGGTTGTGCCATGAAACCTAATCATAACCCTAATCCAAACTCCTAACCCTAACCATAATCTTTACTCTTAACCTTACCACTAACCAGAATTTAGCTTGGGGGGGGGGGGGGTTAATTGCTCTAATACGTCCTGGGGGTATCTTGATGTATGTCAAGTTTCATCACATTGACTGCATTCTTTCCTACTTTTCTTAACCATCTAGAAGATTCTGGAAGTTACAGGTTCATGTGTGACCTTTCATCACAAAACCAACAAAAGGTGCCAGAAATAGATTTTTAGTAAAGGGTAGATTCTGAAAGAGCAGCCTTTTCTAAATACTGGAAAGAAAGCACACACTCTGGAAAAGTGTGAAAGAAGAGGCTTTGAAGTGCAGCGTCTATTCAAGCGCTTAACCACTTGACTGCTGCAGGCTATTATGTACACTGAACCCCTGGGTGCTGATGCATAATACTAATGCATGTGTAAACATATCATGCCTTTCAAAAGGAAAAATTTTGGCCAAGATTATATTGCTAAAAATATGAAATACACAGTACCGTAGTGAGGCATCATCCTTTCCTGATACCTCCACAGATCCTTCACTGAGGGCAGCTTCACTTAGCTATCATCAAAAGTTTCATCAAAACCTTTCTAATTCCCACTGTAGGTCGCCATTTTGAATTGAAACTCTGTAGAAACTTTCACCTTGGAGACCAATCAAAACCCTTACAAATCACTGATTTTTGGGGGCACCTGTTGCCCATAAATTCAATGTTGTTATTCAGATGCTGTTTGTACTGTAGGGGTAGGGGCAGCACAGCACTGAGGCTTCAAATTACACAACATCATGAAGACGTAATATTACGTGGTCAGCACACAATGGAAAGCCAAGTGGTTAATCTTTACCAAGCCAAGCTGTGTGATGAAAGGTACAAAACACAGGATGTAAACCACTGGAGCAACAACAATGAAGAGATTATCAGATTACGCTGATATTACGTTATAGGCATGTTCTATCAACACATTAATGCCAACTTTCAAAGCAGTAGCGAAATAAAAAGGGGCCTCTTTGACATACCTGATCATTCTACTCTCCCCCAAAAAAGGGTTGTAGAAAAACTAGTGAAAACACACTTCCCAGTCATGTTATAATCCCAAACTAAAAGATTGTTGTAGAAGAAGGATAGCTCTTTCAGAAAATATGAAAAACTCAAGATTGACTCGGTTGACCCATTCCACTTTTTTTGAGTCCTCACGCAAAATCAAGGGGTGTGACTTTTTGTTTGTTTTGTGATGCATGGTCACATATGCATTGTCTGATGATAAAGAGTATTTCCCATGCATGTGGGAGTGAAAACAGGCTGATTTTTGCAATAGTTCATCCCTTTTATCTCACACTTGGATATGGTATTTTCTTTTACAGATTGGCCATCAGATTCCTGAACAGTCAAGGTGACAAAGGTGATATCACAATGGCAAATATGAGATTTGGCTGTGCTGCAGGATCCATTTCTAGCCAAGGAGAATTCCCAGACAGTGTTCTCTGCATGTTGCAGGGTCCCACCAAGACAGATCCAGATTCAGTGAAGAAGTTCCTCCTAGAATCTCACTTCTCGGACTTGGAGAGGATTGTCTGTAACACAAGTGGCTCCAATGGATGGGGCCAGCTAAACAAGGAAAAATTGGTGAGACTTCAGAGAATCTTTTTCAAATTATTTCAGGTGCAGGACTCTGACAAGACCCAAGCCTGGCAGAGCTATTGCAGCTTCATTGACAGGGCTGGAGATAAGCTGCGATCAGAGCACTGTCGTGTGCCAGAGGAAGTCATCCACCGTGTGGCACGCAATTGTGGTCATGACATTTTTCATATCATTCAGCAGCTTTCACGGCACATTCTGAATGATAATGAAAGGACGTTCTTCAATTCAAGTGGAACAGATGGCTTCCGGCCTCTGCCTGAGCATAAACTGGATGCCCTTCGCGATGCTTTCCTCAGGATCTACAAACTTCCACTGGCTTGTGAACAGGAAGTGTGGAGCAGTTGCCTTAAGCAGATAGACACAGAGGCTTTGGTTCGGAGAACACAGTACATGGAAAAGCTCTTCCCACATTGCAAATCGGATCTCGCATCTGTCAAACCCACAGAAAGCATTCCTACACCGACAGTCAGTCTCAGTCCAAGTAAAGAGCATGTGAGGGAGTATGGTGGAACTTGCAATGGAGAGACAAATCGAATTTCAGAGACAAGAAATGCTCCTGATATTGAGGTGCTAGAAGTCTGCAAGGTGGAAAGCATTTCGTCCTCGGCTGTACAAGAATATGAAGAAAAACCTGTGACTACTACCCAGAATCCTGCAAGTAGTGGAAGCCAAAGTCATATGACACCACAAATGCATTCAAAAGACGTGCTTTCCGAGGGCAACAGGACGGATTTGTCGCTTGGCCCAAGCAGTGAGTATGGTGTCATGTCAAGTAAGAGGAAAATGCTGGAGGACACAAACAATGAAGCAAAAAAACAGAAGATTAATTCAGCAATCCAGAATCAGTCTCAGGCTTCCAGGCAGGGTCTTCCCGAAATTGCGATGAATGCATTATTACAGTTAGCTCAAAGTGGTACAAACTGCTGTACAGATGCTGCACCAACTTCATTATCAGAAGCTTACACAGCCCCTGAAAAAAACATCCCTCAAAATTTGCCACCAACCTTTGGTGCAGGTCAGGTGTCTGTACAGGTTCAGGATCTTGCAACTCTCTCACAGTCAGTTGTCGAAAATGTTTCTGCTCCGCAAACAACTTCTGCATCTCACTTTTCAAATATTGTGGACTCGAGCCATATGAGTCAATCATTGCAAGTACCAACACCTGTAACTTTGCACACAGCAAATAGTACAGATTACCCCAGACAGCAAATTTGCCAGTTTATGAACCCCATCCAAAGGCCAGTAACTCCAGGATATCAAGGTAACCAGCCACACACCCCCTATGTGCTAGTCAGTGGCACAGGAACAGTACAGAGACCTTCCTTTCAAAGCCAACCAACTGCTGTCACAGTCTTGCCATATCCTCATGGCAATTACCAAGGAATGAATGCATTACCCCCTCCACAAGCCTCTCTCGTACAAAATTGGCACGGGCCAGTTCTCGAAAGTCATGCTAATTCTGGTGCTGTGTCAAATCTAGTCTGTGCTGGCCCTGGCCAAGGTGTGAGATTGTCTGGTGCAGGCTTGCCTTCTGTCAATGTTGCTATCTCACCTTCTGGGACATCTTTAATTTTGGTCAACCCCAATCCTAGGACAGAAATACCTGCCCCTTCTGTCCAGAATGTTGCCAGCTCTCCAATCCCTACGGGAACCACTGCAGTCTTTAAACAGATGGAATATTCTATTGACGAGAAGTTGGAAACATCTCAGAGGAAGAGAAAGGCTCACTTTGAGGAGAGGGCAGAATTTTGTAAGAGAGGGAAGAATGTGCACAGTGAGGAAGTGGATGAGGAGGTGGAGACAAATCAGATTGTTCAAACGGAGGCAGAGATCATGGCAGAAGATAATCTTGTCCAGAAATTGCAAGCAGTCTCAGGACACAAACTGTATGTTGTTGTGGAAATTGTGAAGCACTGTGTTGGCGCACTACATTCGTTCAATATATTGGCACGTAAACTCACCAAGAAGCAGTTTAGAGTTTTCAAGAGACTCTACGCTCGTGTGTACAAAATTACGCTCAAGAAACATGCCGAGGTACAACATTTGAAAAAGCTCATCAATGAGGTTTGCAGTTTGCCATTGCATCAATTTGGAATTGAGGAAGCCAAACAAGTGCATGAGGCTGTAGTTAGCCTTGCATCTGTTGGTTTGTCGGCATGTCAGAAGGTAAACAAACTAGCTGCTGTGCTATTCTCAGAAGAGGAGCGGACCTACAGCAGTCCAACAGGGAGCTCATCATACCCTCCATTTTGTAAGTCAAGGTTGTTTGTCTTGTGCCACGCATATTTTGCAGTTACCAGGTGTCAGTGGTACAAACAGAGTCGAGAAGCATGTAATGTGAGGACTATGCTTTATTGCACAGCAAAGGAGAGACGGCTGCAGTCGAGACTCAGAAACCAGCTTGGCAATGGTGAGGATTGCTTTATGTCTCCCCACCAGTATGAAGAGAGAAATCTCCAAAGGAAACAAGACGGCTTGGTATCAAGCAACAGAGGTGAGAATCTCTCCTGCCGGGTCTAGGGCAGCTCCTGCCCAATGTTGTCAAAGAATTCATGCCATCTGGTGAATGCAAATTTGTGATCTCTTCATAACTGTTCCATTGATTTCTAAAAAAAAAAAAAGATAAAATAAAACAATAATGATTATCATCTGAAATAAGTGTTTAACTTTTGATATCAGTGCACAATATTCATCTTCAGAATTATCAGCTATCAAGGCTGCAGTGCACTGTTTTCACCTTGATCATTGATGGTCGATGAAGGTTGTAGTGTTGAAAGTTATGAATTCTGGAGGTACATTATGTTTGCTGAGATCAAAAGTTTTTAAATTGCTAAGTTTAGATGAACTGCTAATACAGATGTGCTTCAAATCTTGTAAAATGTATCTTATTGAAACACAATTTAGCAAGTGTGATCTCCTCCTCCCTCCCCCTCCCCCGAAACAGATGTTGCACTACTAGATCATATGACTTAAATTATTATCTGCAGAGGATACATTCTATTCCCATGGATTTCATGTCACAAGAGGAACTTTTGTTAAAATATTTTGTACAATGGGATCATCATGAAGTGAAAATATCACTGCAAATACTGCCACAGGTTTGAGAAAGCATTGTATTTTATTTTGTTTTGTTTTGTTGTTTTTTTTTCAATCCTATTGCAAGACTCGTTACCTCTCCTGGTGGTGGCCTATTTGGGGCCACCAAAATTATCCAATTTCATATTTTTTGATCCCCCCCCCCCCCCCAAAAAAAAAAGACATAGGAATGTATAAGTTTAACTAAATGGAAAAATACAATTAAAACTTTAATGTGTGAAAATTTGAATGTGTCATAATTGTAATAGTGAGTTGCAATCAAATACAAGTGTAATGTCATTAGATGATATTTAGTCTACAGATAAGCTGAAACTTAAGTAATACCACCTTGGCACTGGCTAAAGGCACAGTGGATAACATCAAATCTATACTGAATTCCCTGAAACACATGTGGATTGAGCATATAATGCAGGAAGAGTTGGAGAGCATTCATTGAAAGGTTTAAGAAAAATTCTGTCTTGTTATACAATTAAGGGAGAAGACAAGCGAGACAATGGCAGAGGTCAGAGTATGATGAATGTGTGATATGGCGAATCATTTCAAGGGTGTTATTGCCTGACAGCTCCTTTTATCATTGAGTAATTTGAGGATTGGAGAGATTTTTTGTTTATTTTTTTTTTTTAAGCAGATAAGTCGATTCAATATGTATGTGAATCTTTTGTTTTCAATGCAGACACAGAGCATGTCGAAACAACAGGACATTTCATGGAGGAGCATGAGCTTGGTGCATATGTATTGAGTCATGCAGACTATTGCAGGATGAAGGAACTTTTTCCCTTTCCTGTCAGCTCACGGAGAAAGGCTCTTGAGGTACTTACAGTGGCTGTACTGTCAACAGAGGAACTTCTACTTTGTGCAAATAAAGCATCTACCAATGATAGATCTGATATGCCAGTGAAGTTTGCCTTTCTGCGCCAAGCATTCTTCCTCCTGTTTCCTCAAGCATGCGGAAGGCACTGCTTGGAATGGAGACTTTGCTCTATGGTACTATCAGACATATTCGTGAGAATAAAGGAGGAGGCATGTAAAGTGCAGTGTCTCGCTTTCCCAGTAAAGGTGAAGCTACTTCGACCAGGACTGATGATGGGAAGTAACAGTATTAAAGAGGAGAAACAGACAGAGGAGACAAGAGTGCCTCCTCAAGAGCTGAGATTGCCAAAAAGTGCTGATGGACCTGTAAACAACATTGGTGCCTATGTTATTGATCATGTGATTGCCCTTCATCTTGACATTGTTAAGAACCATCCTTCAGAAGAGTCAAGGGAAGATATCCTGAAGCATATCATCAAGAAGGTCATTGCCGATGACAGGCACTCCAGTTCAGTCCAGGATATTCAAGTGTACCTGGCACTCCTTAGGCAATGCTTTTCATGGACCTTTCGAGATGAATCAGATGCTCTTTGGGTCAGGAGATGGGACCAAGGTGTCGATTTTGTGAAGCGTATTGTGGAGAGACAGGAGGACTGTGTCGGGGAACAGCCACTTTTGATGCCACAAATGGTTTCACCTTCCAACATTAAATGTGAAGACACAGATGAGAGCACTGCATTGGTTTTTGGAGCAACCTGCCCGGTGGATAGACTTGGTGCCACAGTGTCTACCTCAGAAGAACTGTCAGAGATTGACAATATCTGGTCCAACCTAAGTGGCAGTGAGGAGTCATATGCCAAGAAAGCAGCCATCATGTTACTTCTGTCAAAGCTCTTCAAAGAGGATGATCTTGCAGCCATCCCAATATTCATGGCACTGAGTGGGCTGCCATGTACTGTTTCCAAGTTGACAAGACTGAGATATGCATTCTTCTGGCTGTTTCCACAACCAACATTAGAACAGGTTTCAATCGAATGGGCCTGGTGCTGGGCACAAGTCAACAACTTTTTGAGAGGAATGCTACAAAAAGACAAATCTCTGACAGCCAAGCTGTCTGTTCCACACATGGCTTCTGTGAAATTGTCATCATCAGATGTAGATGGACAAGAAAACAGCTGGGATCCTGAATTGATGCCCTTCTTTGTGCACACTAAAGCAGTAGAGCCGGAATTGTCACATCATCATTTCATGAAGACTCTGAATAGTGGTCGTTCCACATTAGTGCCGTACAAACATGCCAAGTATCTTTACAATGGCACCATGCCTTTTCGTAAACTTGGATCATATGTCATGACAGCACAGGAAGCAGCTTGGACAGAAAATTTCAGGAGGAAATGCTGGTGTGAAAAGCTACAGAGAACGCAGGTCTTGACACTCATAGTGCAGAATCTATACACAAAGAGTGAAGTTGTTCATCTCTACCACTTGAAGTTGAGTAAGAAAAAAGTGTTCTGTGAAATGAAGTTGGCAGTTCTCTGCCAAGTGTATCATTTGGTCTTTCCTCCCGAAACACCCCATGCTACAAAGAAATCATGGCACACTTGCTGGGAGATACTACAGCATGTCTGTAGAATCTTGAAAGACAAAGCAATTAAGAGTGGCTTGCTACAGCCCAAGAAAAGGCCTTCCAGAAGAAAGGAGAGGAAGGTGGGAGCACAAGACCAGAAATTGCTTGAAGCACATGGAATGGAAATGCAGTCAAAAATGCAAAAGGCACTTCAGAAATCACATGTCATGGAATGTGAAACAAGCAGTTCTGTGGAGAAGGACATACCCACAAGCAGCAAATGTGAAGAGGGAATGACAGAAACAAACAGGCACAGGAGAATGGAAAGGAGGGTTGAAGCACAAAGGATCAAAGAGCAGTCAAAAGTTGACAAGCCACTGTCCCTACCACTCCAGAAGCCTTTTCATCCTGGCTTTGTTAAGTTGCTGGAACACTTTTCATGGGATGTGAAAATTGTGATAAAGCTGATGATGAGGAATCTCTTCAAAGAAGATGAGCTGCTTGAATATGCAAGTGATGTAGACAGTGCATTGAATGACAGTAAGTTTTTGACATGCTACACAACATTTTGTGATATTTTTGGTCTGGTGGAAAGGAGCATCTTCACAACTCTTGTCCGACACATCCTTCATGAACTCAGCCAACGAGAGAGTAGTAGCTTGTGGGACAGGTGGACAGATAAACAGGAACAAGGGCAAGTGAAGAAGTGTGCACGGTTGACTGCTTATAGCACCAGCAGAGAGAGAGCTGTACTTGGAAAGAAGGTGACAACAAGTCTGTGTAAAGGCATCCTTGGTGTTAATGCACACAGACTGCCAGCCAGAAAGATAGACAGATGCAGATACATTGCAAACAAATTGCTTACCATGTTTTTCACTCAGGAGGAGAGATTGGCATGCAGTATGACTGGATTGCAAGGAATGTGCCACTTTGATCCTAGGAGGATGGCAGTTCTAAAGCATGTCACTTTCACACTAGCTAGAGTATCCCCATCTCAGCGTGTGGCCACATGGAAGAAATGCCACAATGACATAGGTACAGACAGTCATCAGGATGTCGATGCCCATTTCAAAAAGGACAGGCAACTACCGCCAAAATGTGTGGGCACTGACAGTCACAATGGCAAAAAGCAACTAAGCTCTCGGTGTGATCGAACAGGAACAACACAAGCACTTCTTGAATTGCCTGAAGCCTTAGTGCAAGAGCTTTCTCAAAGTAATGAAAATCCATCAGAGGTACTCGAGAAGCTCATGGCCCATCTGCTGCCATGTACAGATGGTCAGTACAGGTCTTCTCTGTGTGTTTCAGAGAAAATGATAGTAATCAGGGAGGCTTTCTGGAACATATGCAAGATCGCAGAATCCAGGCAAGAAGAGACCTGGAATACAGCTCTGAAGAATGTATGGTGTGACCAAGTGCTGTCCATTAATACCATACCAGTTGTGAAGCCAGGGTCATTGTCCAATCAAGACTCCAGAGAATCCATCTCACCAAACCAACTTGTTCAAGAAGAGAGTGTGTCAGTCCAAACTGAGTGCCAACCCATGGTATCCATTGAGGATGATGACAATACAGTGGAATCAAGTGCTTATGCAGGCCCATGTGAAAATACAGAGAAAGCCACTGAGGGATATGTCTTGAAATCAGTGCTGGCTTGTTTGCATGAACATGTTCGCACAGGTTGCATGCACCAGGACGAGGTCATCGATGAACTTATCTGGTATATTTTCAGTGGAGATGAATTGCTGGAATGTCCTTCAGGGCAACAGTTGATGTCATCACATCGAACAGAAGCTCTGAAAGCTGCAGTCTCTGAACTCTACAGAGTGACAGAAGACACAATGAAATCAATGGAGAAATTGATTGAGGACAGGTTAATTAGTGCTCAAAACAATGTGAAAACCCAACTGAAATGGGTAGTCAGTTTCAGTCATGAAAAAGATGAAGGTAACAATGTGATGTCATACCCACAAATGCAGAATCTGTCAGACAGAGTAAATGAAATGAGATCCTTGTTGATGACACATGTTACTGCTGCTGATCGAATTAACATTGTGAATGGTGACTTCAAGCAATTGAAAGTGAAAAAGGCAAAAATTGTGATGGATGCCTTCCAAAGATACTGCAGGAAAACGGGAGAAGAACTAGGAAGGAAGGATGTCATGATCCTCATTTATAACTTGACAGTTGAACTGCAAGACATTGTCAGAAGAAGTTTCAAGCACAAGATGGATGTAGCAGTGGACTCATATGTTACTCAAACTGTGAGTAATCTTGAAAAAAAGGCAGAGATGCTTAACAACGACCAGTCTGCATCTCCAAAGGTCTTGTTTGAATCAGTGCTGAGAGAGTTGATTGGGGTCTTTCAAACAGCTGGCCTTGTCCCAACCGTGAGAGTTCTTGTAAATTATCTGTTCACACACGATGACCAATTGGTGTTGGCCTACAGCGATGCCACTGAGTGGCAAAGAGTGTTGGGAATCCAAATCAACTTGCTGGAGAGGACCGTTCTAAAGGTGATAAAGACTCCGTCAAATTTTCGGGAGAATGTTTGGTCATGCATTACATGGATCATCTCACAAGAGGTAACCAATGTCCATCCTGCAAAGTTCCTTCAACAAAATTCCTTGTTCCCTGTTTTGGCACCTGTTTATTGCCGTGAAGCAGTTCGCAAGTGTGTACTGGAAGCTTTTCTCACAGCAGAGGAGCGGGAAGAGTTTTGGGTCAATCCACAACACTTTGAGAATACGTATGCTAGGAGTGTGAGTCAGATGAAAAATATGTACTTCCTCATTAGGAACACAGCATCCCATGACCAGGTGCAAGAGTGGGAACTGGTTTGCACACGTGCCATGCATGAAGAAGGAGTGATTGCACTGGATAATGATAGAGCAGCTGATGACAAAATCCTGCCTGATCAGGAAAGTCAGATAGTGTCAGACAATCCAGCTGTCCAGATTAGTCTGGAAAAGGAAGTAGGCTCCATGAAATTGCCAAGCAAAGGCTGTGATGGTGAAGACAATCGCATGAAAGATGATATGAGAATAGTGGAGCAGAGACAAGATGAGAGCGTCACTGCAAGCACAGCTGGAGCGATCATTCCGAATCATGAAAGGAATATTCCTCACACAGAAGTGTGTGATGAGGGTAACAACAACATCAACAGTGACATTGAAGGTACATGCCATATGGCAGGAGAGAGAATGGAAAATCAGAGGATGCCTTCGGCAGGAGTGAATGTTGAGGAATGTGCTGATAGTGACATGCAAACATGTTTTCAAGATAACACTGCAGTTAATGCTACACCTGATGTGAGTGAAGGAGAGCAAATAGTGGAGGAGGAGATTGTGGACACATGTACGGTTTCCACTAGTGACACCATGAAATATGACAATGACACTATGAACAGTATGGAATGTGAAGAACATGAGAGGATGCCTTCAGCTGGAGGGAATGTCACGGAATGTGCTGAAAGTGACATGCAAACAGTGGAGGAGGACATTGTGGACACATGTACGGTTTCCACTACTGACACCATGAAATATGACAAGAACAGTATGGAATGTGAAGAACATGAGAGGATGCCTTCAGCTGGAGGGAATGTCACGGAATGTGCTGAAAGTGACATGCAAACATGTTTTCAAGATGAGACTGCAGTTGATACCGCTTCTTGTGTGAGTGAAGAAGAGCAAACAGAGGAGGACATTGTGGACACTTGTAGAGTTTCCAGTGCTGATAATGGCACTCGGTGTGCAGAAGCTGCCCACACCGATGATACACCAACCTCTGCTGTATCTGTTCAACGTGTAGCTGAAGTGGATTGGGAAAGCTGTGTAGAGGTTTTTGACATGATTGATTGATAGAAGGATGCTGAAGAAAGCAGGGGCTCTCCCACTCATCTCAAATAAGTGCAGAATGATTTGGATAGATGGGCTGAGATCATGGCATATGGGGATAGGCCTGTAGACATTCCGTAAGGCTGTGGTAGATACCTGTGATAGATACAGTAAAGGGGTAGTGCATGTAGGATGCTCTGACAAAATGTCCCAGAGAGGGTTGTTACTGGAAGAGGTAACTAAGAATGTGTTGTCCCACACTTGAAGACACATGTTGAGACAAGCATGATAAGTCAGTACACAGTTAGAATCTGAGCATGTGCAGATATTAGTATTTTCAGAACTCTTCATGACAGTGACTTGCTCCTTAAGTATTTTAAAGCTGGACAGGTCTTCATGAAATCAATATAGCAGACATTTATGTATGAACCAGGCGCATATAAGAATGTACAGGTGAATATGTATCATTTTCGACCAAATAGACAAAAGAGATTTGATGCAGCGAGCTTCTGTGTAAATTACCACTCTTTTTCTTGTGTCTAACTTGCAACTTCTCTTCTAAAAGATTATTCCATGTTTTGTCAAATCTGTGGAGGTCCAAACATAATTTCAGACTAGTGCTACCATAAACTGTGGACTGTCTTATTTGCCATCATAGTAGAATAATCCTAAGTGCACATGAAAAAAGATGAGGAGCTCATCGAAAATCAAAGAAAATGAGTATCTGAATCGTGTGGTCTGATTTTATTTTTGTTTTTGTTTTCCTGCAAATGTGCCTTAAGTCATCCTTTAGTTAGTATGGATTCACTCAATGCTGCATTCAATACTACAAGTTAGTGATACATGTATTTGACATTCCTTGAGGCAGGCACTACTGGTGTAGCAAAAGACCACATCCCACTGTGTACAGAAAATGATCGGTGTGAATTTTTCCTTGAGCAGGTAAGATTATCTGCAGAATTTCGGGCACATGAATCCATAAGTACATTTTCAAATTGTGATTATGCCTTGCTGTACAGTTGTAATCATACAGTGCTCTCTTGTTCAGTGGTACAATATATCAGTATAATTATATATGTACATAGCAATATAAAGGGGCTGCACCCATGGAGAAAGTCATAGGTTTTGTTGATAATTCATTGTCCCCCCACATTTTTTTTTTTTGAACCCAAAGTGTGTGTGTGTGTGGGGGGGGGGGGGGGGCCTGCAGCCCCAGCTCCCAATTCTATACATGGTCCATGATATATAACACATAAACTTTGGGCATTCTGTGTTCCTTCCACAATTATCCTCACCCTTCCTATTGAGATTCATGCTACTGCTTGAAGGCAGTCATTGTTTGCATGTAGTATCACATCACACAAGTAGCATTTGATGAAATTGGAAAACGAAAAATGTAATTGGTGTTATTAACACATGTATGCAGAGGCTGCAGAACACCTTGGGTAACCTTCAGAGGATTTTTTTTTTTTAATATGAAGGTGCATCCATTTGAATATTTCAAGATGTAATCAATGATATTCGAATGCAACAGTCTTCTGTTATTCATTTGAGTATTAGTTCAGCATGTCATCATTAGTAGTGTCAAAGATACCGAGTGATACTATACATTACATATATGCATTGGTATATGTTAATGATTATACTTCAAGTTGTTTAGTAGAATGATTTGCAGGAAAAGGTTATTTGGTAATTTACTTGTTGTGTATTGGGTGTGTTTGTTAATTGATGAAGGACTTTCATGCACATATCCTCAAAAGGTAGCAAAAAAAAGGCATTTATGTGTACTGGTGTGATCTGCCATAATAGTGCACAAACTGTAATATCAAATAAGGCCTGAGCCTGAAGGGCTTTTGATGAGAAATGAAAGCATCAATACCTGAATTAGCATGCTTTGCAGTTACTTCCTTCCATTACTTTAGTTCAAATAGTCTGTGTAGTTTACCAACATTTCGTGTCAGCCATGATTGAAGATAGTAAATACAATTGTATTTACAATGCATAGATGCTACATATATCAGGTCATTTTTGCATAAATGTGTTTGTCCTGTATACATGCAGATACTTTTGCGCAAAAGATGTCCACTGATGTAGAGATGTTTTCCTTCTTTCTTTCTCTGATTCTCTCTCTCTGTCTTTGGGTTATATGTTTAATGGTAATTATGTTTACTGTGACAGAATTTTAGGTGTCAGCCACCAGTCTTTATACAGATATTATGTTCATTGTTTGTAACCAGTTTATTGAAGAAATGTTGCAAGTACATGTATGCTGCTGCAATACAGATCATGCATGTTGCTTGTTGCATTTCACACATGTTCACGCTATATTGAATTTGCCCATACATTTGCGGATTTTTTTAAAAATCTCAAACCGAAGCATTTTGTGAAATGCCAAATGATTATGTGTATTCACTCGTGTTGGCATGGTACTGTATGTACAGATTGTATCTTGAAGAGTGGATGTAAAACTTAAAATGTGACATGAACAACTTTTTTTTTTGGGGGGGAGGGGGCTTTTCTGGATACATTGAAAGGATTATCTTTACAGAGGAGTGAATGATATACGTGGCCAAGATGTTTTGTGATCATAGACCTGTTCTACGTGTTTGCATGTTCAGTATTGTAAACTCTAATGCTGTATTTTGTTCTATTTTGACTATGTTTTATCCACTAAATAATGGGGCATTTAAGTGTTACTCATCCTTCCCCATTGGGGATTTTATCATTGTACGTGAACAATGTTAGTTATAGGTTGTCATTCACTCCATTGGGTATCATTGCAGAATGTAAAGCAAGTTTGTTTGGTTTTGGGGTTTTCTTACTTTTTTTACTTTACACAGCATGTTACAAGTGTACACCTTCAAGGGGAGCTTACTGTGGTGTTAAATCATTACGGATGATTTTTTTTTTTTTTTTTTTTAAAGACATTGGTACTTTCGGCAAGTCTTCTTTTGTTTGCCACTTATTACAGCTGTACATACATTTTTATTGCTTTGAGCGTAAATATGACTCTGTTTCTGCATGTGTTAAGATCAGAACATGCTCATCAGAGAGTGACTAAGCTTAACAAATATTTCAAGAATGGAGATGTTAATGAGTTGTGTAAATATTATTGTAAATAAGGCTCGATATTAGAGGTGGTCTGGGGCCACTAGAAATTTATCTCGGGCCACCAATTTTATCTTTGGATGGCCCAATCAGGCAGTCCCGATTCAAAGTGGATTGCTATGTTGCCGTTTGTTTCAGATCACAACATTACTTTTTTGGCCCACTGAAATTTCAGATTTAAAGATTTTAGTGACCGGGGCCCCGTCTTATAAAGCCTTCAAATCAATCACAAGTCCCCAAATCAATCGCAACTTGCATTGAAGCTCTCAAAAAACTTGTGATTGATTTCTATCACAAGTCTTATAAGACAGGCCCCGGGACATGCCATCAGAGAAAAATGAAAAATTTAGGGTCAAGCTCTGCTGGTGAGGTTTGCATTCATACAACTGATTTTGTGCTTCTGCACTGAAGTTTGGTAGAGGCATTATTTAATCACAGTTTAAGGGGAAAACAACACTTGATGGATTTGCTTGGTACCATGTTCATGCATGCATGTGATGACATGTGTAGATCTGCTTAATAGATTTTTTGCAAAATTCCTGAAGGTCAGAAGTTGAGGATCAGTGAACTTGGTTGAATCGGGCATTATTTTGTCCAATGTTACTTTATCTAGGAATGCCCAGTGGTATGCAATGTGCGGTATTACAATTTGGTTGGATGGGTAGAAGTGAAATATGAAAAGTTCAGCCCGTGCTCAATGTTCAAGTCAGGGAATTCATCAATAAGGGCCATAATACATGAATAACCTATATACATGTAGTGATTATAAAGTGAGAAGCGGAAGTATCCCAATTGACTGTGCAGCAGTCAAGTTACTGTGGTTGGTACAGTAAATGCTTTTGCTGTGCCGCATTTGTTAATTCATTATGTGCTTTGTAATGTCGACCTTTACTGTGCTGTTGAAATGGGACAATTTCCTCTTTTTGCTAAAAAAACAAAGAAAAAAAAGAAAAAAAAAGTTGTAAGTGGGACTCACTGGGGCCCTCTTTTGTTCATGATTGATATTCATGGCTATCTACTTCATTGGTCAGTGTTCATGTAAAGACACTGACACACACACCCTCATCATGACAAAGGAATGTGCCTAATTTGGAGCACATTGTACTTTTTTAGGTAGCATTAAAAGCAAACAATTTGGAAACAGTATGACTCTGCATCTTTTGTTTGAAAGTCAAAAAGTTTGTTCATAATATTCTTTCCCCGCCAAAAACACTCTTTGTCCCACAGTGTGTTCCCATAGCCGGCTCTATGAACACACAGTAACAAACCCGAGCTAGACGTTACTGTTTGCACAATGTGCTTAATGATGGGAACTATGGGAACACACTGTGAACTCACGCTGTTAGAATGTTGAAATTTAACACTGTGTTTCACACTGTTGATAATACATGTATTTTTCATTTTTCTTTTACATTTGTGTGTTTTCAAGGGAGCTGATAATGTGAGTGGGCAAAGAACAGTGCATCATACAGTATAAATGCAGTATGTGTGTGTGTGTGTGTTGCATGTGTGCAAGTTTGAAAAGGAATGTTGGCCTACAGAAATTAAATTGATTTGCCTTAAACCTGTGGTACACTCAGAAATTCACGCACTCACACACACACACAAACGCACTCAAAACTTTATAACAGAACCTTGTCTCAAAACATAACTACAGTTGTCCTGGTGTCTGCAAAGCATGAGTCAACCATATGCATTTTACTACAAGTAGTTGCTGTGTGATTGCACCTGTTAGTAGCAATTGAATACCAAAGACCCAAGTCCAAAAGAGAGAAATTTGAGGGAAAAAATATTTTTAATGTTTCTTTCATGGGAGTGTGTATAAGAAATTGTAAAGTAAAACTTTAATTTAAATGATTATCTTTGTACATGTATCTGCATTATTTCGCAAGGGGTCTCTAAAGATGATGGCTTAATTTGGGGGGGGGGGCAGTTCCTATACACATATTCAAGTACAGTATTTTTGTAGCATACTGTTGAATAAACGTTTGTTTAGTTTTGATCACTTTACGTCAGTTGCATTTATTACATAACTGGTGTTGAAAGTTAACAGTAGCTAGATTTTGAAGAGCTACATCCAGCAGATCCAAATTTACATTAATTTATAAGCAAAAAAAGTTTCTTGATGCAGAAACTATAATTACTCGTATGATTGTACACTGAATTAGACATAAATGTGATTGTGTGTTTGTAAAGGAGCCAGTACTACTGTAATGTGAGTGGATGCAGTACAGTGTATCATGTATAAATGTGTGTGTGTGAGAGAGAGTGTGTGTGTGTAATCTTACAATCTGAATTTTTACAAAGATGTGTGGGGGATGTATCACAAAGAATTTGAAGTCGAGATGTACACGTACTTAAAATTATGGTATGCCACTGGTTTTCTTGTTCAGTTTCATTAGTCTTGTAGAATCCAGTTTAAATCGCTAGCAAAACTTACAGAAAAGTAATTTTATCATTACATCACCTGAAAACCAGAAGAACACTATCGCGTTCTACGGTTTGAGCGTACATAAAAAAGGAACAAACAATTTTCATGAAATAAATAGTTTATTTAATCGATAGTGGAAAGATTTATAAGCATCGTTCCAAATACAGGGTAAATGAAAATCTAAAATATTGATTACACCATAACGTAGAGGAGATCAAGCTCTACAACATGATACCAAAAGCTCAATTCCCACCTCCCCCCACAAAAAAAAAAAAAAAAAAAAAAATTATAAAGTCCTTCTGGTTCTCAACTGAGGATTTATTATTAACATTATTGAAAAGGTTTCCAAATAGAATACACTAATGAAGACACACACAACACACCATAATTCTGAGTTGATTAAACTTTGAATAGCAACATGCAGGGAACCAATACATTCATGTGAAGTGATTCTTATTCAAATATTTGATATACTGTATGTTCAAATATTATCTGCAAGTTTGAGCTAAATCAGCCAAAAAATAACGAAAGTCCAGCTTTGGAAGTTTAACAGTCAGTGTGTGAGGGCAGCAGACAAATGTGACGTATTTGTGGATATGTCTCCAATGTTTAATACTCGGAAAATTTCCCATTTTTCAACTTTTCTTATAAATGAGCGTAATTCCTCTGAAATCTAAATATGGCACGAAGTAGTGCATCTTGCAAGAGTATATTTTGAAGTTGAACCGTGTTTATGTATGTGAATCAAGAGAAAACTTTAAAATACTAAAAAATTTAATAGAAAATAAACAAGTTACACCCGAGTTGATCAGTCACCCTCTACGGTTCATTAAATTCAAAGAGCTGTAGTTTCCCTATTCCTGGTCCGATTCTGCTCAAATTCGTAATGAATAAATCAAATATGTCAGGCATTTGAATAAGAGAAACTTTATCTGAAAGTGTTTGTTCCCTCGGTATGTGTGAAACACTTTAGCACCCCACAGATACTCTGCTAGTATTGGTGGAGCGCCATCTCTTGGTGGATAAGTTTTTCAAGTCATGTACTGTACGTGGCGTTCGTTAACGAAATGAACAAAGAGAAAATCAGTCTAAGCACGTTTGCGATCAGTCTGAGACTACGATGGTTACCCATTTTATGATAAAAGTGGCGAAGTGAGATTATGTAACCAATAGCGGCTGTTCAAAAATTTAAACAGCTGTCAGGAGTAGTATGTGCTTTCAAACGGTGCACATTTGCCGGATTTTAAAAAAAGAAGACAAAAGTGAGCCTTCAAACTACTCGAGACGTATTTTTGTTTTCTCTTTTTAATCGGCAAACATTAAAAATCCCGACCAAAGACTCGACAATGTCATGAACACGAAGAGAGAGAGAGAGAGAGAAAGGGAGTGTATGTTTTTGAGAGAGAGGGTTGTACCCCGGGTCATCGGGCCACCGTTGATATCGAGCCTTTCCTGTTGGTAGGATTTGTCTGCAGAAATACCACTTCTTCTTAATATTGTGCTGAATTACGATAAAAATCGTCTTGAGTCCTTGAGCTGCGGAGTCGTTATAATAGGCAGACATCGAGATGCGAATAACTTCATTGACATGATTGAAAGACCCTATAGCAATTGCGTCCCCGGGGACATATATGCTCATGCACATGTCTTAATCTTTTGAAAATAATAATAATAATAAACAATGATGATGATGATGATAATAATAATGATAATGATAATAATGATAATAATAATAATAATAATAATAATAATAATAATAATAATAATAATAATAAAAATAATAATAATAATATCATTATCATTACTATTATTATTATCATTATTATTATCATTATTATTATTATTATTATTATTATTATTATTATTATTATTATTGTTATTATCATTATCATTATTATTTTCATTATCATCATCATCATCATTATTGTGAAGACCGAAAGTCAAAAACGTTGTACGTACTCATTACAGTGTATGCAGATCCTAAAGACTGTATAAAGTTAATTGCACTTTTATCATAAAATTTACAAGAAATCCTCCAATGTATTTAAAACCAGTAAAGTTTTCTGTAGTTTGTTTATTTCCATCAAAAAAATACATGGTGCAAAGAGGTACGTGTTTCAAGTCTACTTTCATCCAGCTGGAAAGGACAATTCAGTGAACGCAATTTGAAATATATGCACGAATGGCATTATAATAAAAAAGAAAAGAAAAGAAAGAAACAATGTACACTTTGGGCCGAATGCATAAAACTGCCAGTTGCTTGTAAGCAATATATTGCTTCAAGCGCAAGCACAAGCTCGTCGAGTATATACCTCAAGCAATATTGCTTTAATCCATCTGCATTTATAACCTCTTGCTTGTGCTACCTTTTGCTTGTCCCGCACAAACCCCACAAACCTGTTGGCCGGCGAGCGGAGCGAGCCGCCTTTATCCACTCGTTCAGGGATGTGTACTTTTGTCGTTGTTGTTGCTTTATATTCTCTGACAAATTTGCGTACAAATTTGACGCAGAAAATACACACGGCACACTACGGCACACACGGCACACTACTTAATATTAACGAGGCTTGCCTTGGTGCCGTGTGTATTTTCTGCGTACACATCCCTGAACGAGTGGATAAAGGCGGCTCGCTCCGCTCGCCGGCCAACAGGTTTGTGGGGTAAACGCGCTATACGGGGGCACGCAGAGCGAGTCGCCTTGTTTAAAGGCTAGTCCCGCACAAGCAATATTGCTTGCGTTTTCAATAAAACGGACGTCACGCCTGTGCAAACACAAAAACAAAAACAATGGCGGGTGGGACAGCACGTATTTGAAAGAGCGTGGGTGTGCGAAAACATCTCCTGACAATAAATGGCAAAAGAGCTAAGAAATGACACTCATAATAAATGCACACAGACAGACAGACAGACAGACACACACACACACACACACACACACACACACACACACACACATATCTTTACACACACACGTACTGGCTGATTCCCATCACTGCTAATAGTAGCCCGGATCTGCCAGGTCGCACGTGGAGAAAGGTCTCCTTGCTCTCCACAGATGTCAGATCGACATCCTACCTGTTTCTCATCACATTTTGCAAACAGCAATTTTTGAAACGAAAAAGTTTCTTACACTGCTTAGGAGGACTTTCTTGTAGATCTATACCACTCCTGCACAAGTTTGGTCTTTCTTTTGTGAATATGAAAATGATACTTTAAAGCTAACATCCCAGTTAAGCGAAAGCTCAACTTCGTTTTACAGAGACTGGAAAATCGAAAGCATGTTGCTAGCAAGAACAAGCAAAAGGTTCGTTTTATAATAATAATGATGATAATAATAATGATAATAATAATAATAATAATAATAATAATAATAATAATAATAATTCTATGCATACATTTTTAAGCAAACGCTTAATTGGTCTCTAAGCGATTGTTTGTGCTTGCTAGCAAAGGCTTTTGCAATTGCTTGCTCGCAAGTCATTGCTTGCTTTTATGCATACGGATTCGAGTGAAAGGCTAGCACAAGTAATTGCTAGTTTTCATGCATCCGGCCCTTTGTCATGGTAACAAAAAGGAGAAGTAATCATAACGATGGAAAAGAGTGTCCCACTAAAGAGCCAAGCTTGTAGAACGTGGAACACTGAAGAAAAAACAAAAACAAACCAGCAACACCAAAATACCAATTAAGTTTTGAGGTTATGTTAAATCAATATGTTTCCTCTCTCTCTCTCTCTACGCAGATAGCAAGTGTGCAATAATTTTTATATCACGATTACACAATGACTTAAAGAAATAATCATAAAAAAAAAAGAATTTTACAAAATCTTATTTTTTTCTGGGGATCAATACGGTCCATCGATATAGATTTGGGATAAATGCCTCGTGCTGAGACGAAAACGATGTAAGTGTAGTACATGAGGATATACAAATAATATACTCAATAGCACCTTACTCCGTGTACCCAAAATCAACAGCAGAGCGGGGGACAATGCATTTGTGACGGCTGCACCGCGATTGTGGAAGATCTACAACGGTTCGTCCACGTTTCCCCATCCCTTGATGTCTCAAGAAGAATCTTAAGAAATTTCTTTTTAATGCCAATCTGTGACTGAATTTTGTTGTAAGTGCTGTGGAACCAGTCATTGACTGTGTAAGAACGCTACATAAATGATCCGATTGTATAATATTGTGCTCTGCTTGAAGGGGGGGGGGGGGGTTGAGGCGAGAAGTTGTAAAGGGATGCGACAGTGACCGTAAGAAGCAGCGCGCGATGCCAGAATTACTTTGTGATGTCACAATTGATTATTGATGATGAAATTGCTTTGTGATGTCAGAATTGCTTTGTGATGTCTCAATGGATAGGGAGGAGGTTATGTTTTCATTACCGTTTGTTTGTCCGTGTGCAAAATAACTTAAAAAGTTGTAAACGGATTTGGATGAAAGTTGCAGAAAAGGTCGAGAATGACGCAAGGAACAGATAATTAAATTTTGGTAGTGATTTTGAAATTTTTATAGATTTTATAAAGGATTTTTGATATTTTTGCAGGTAGGGTCAATGAACTTGGGAGTTCAAGCTGCGCATCTTTAGGTTTTCATACGCGCACTTAAGTGCGTGCCCTAGTTTCTGCGCGAGGATGAGATGCGCCGCGCAGCTGAGGATTGATGACGTAACAAAAGTCTTCTACATTGGGAATAATCAAATAGGATGTGGCCGGCCCGGTAAATCAGCCCAAATTTAGTATATGTTATGTTTAAATGTATGCGGACTTAGAAAAAAAGATCAGATGGCATTTTAGAGCAATACATTACGAATTTCAATGTAGTTTGCCTTGTTGAAATAAAAACTGATTCTTTAAATGAAAACATGCTACCCAGTTGTTTCGAGTATTCAAGCAAAGAAAATCTAATAAAGATAAATTTCCTTTTGGTGGCATTCATGGTATAGGAGTCTTGGTGAGAGATAGAATATATGATTGTATTTCAGTTTTGAAGAATGGGAAATCTGAGACAGTATTATGGTTACAGATTAGTAAAAAGGCTTTTGGATTTTCGTTTATTTTGGGTGTCGTCTACATTCCTCCAGAAAATTCTAAATATTACGATATATCTATGTTTGATGACATTGCTACTGATTTGATCATGCTAAAGAATGTTTACAACTTACCTATTTGTCTTCTTGGTGACTTTAATGCTAGAACTGGGGCCGAAAGTGAATTATTAGAATATGAAGAATTAATCGACTGTTCTAACAACCACTTTATAGATAAATCTGAAAGCTGGTTGAATCAACCGGTCCGTCACACGGGATTAGCTTGATAAGAAAAAATTGCGAAACAGTAGTTAACAACCATGGCCATAAATTTCTGGAACTATGTAGAAATTTCAATCTTGTAATAACTAATGGTCGAATTGGTACCGATAGACAACGTGGAGATTTTGCTTGTGCAAATGAAGTACGATTGACTATTGTGCTGCATTATCAGAATCAGATTTAGTCCAGTTCCTTGACAATTTTGAGCTTGATACTTTTGACCCTCTGCTCTCTGACAAACATAATCCAATTATTTTAAAGTTTGTGGACCTGAACAATCAGAAAAAGGTAACTCATGAAAAATTTGTTCAGACGTTGAAAACTTTGAAAGTGAAATGGAAGAAAGATGCAGGGAATGAATTGAAGGGGTTGGTGCAATATAGTGCTAACCCACACTTTTGTCAAAATTGAGTTACATGCATTTTCATAATCCCTATCCTTCACTCTAACCTCCGTGAAAATATAATATTTGAATTCAACCAATAAGATGGTAAAAATGCATGCATTCATGTTTTATTAATGTACAATGTATGGACTTTCAAAACATTCAACAGCGATTATCTCAAAATGACTACTGTGTGGGTTAGCACTATATTGCACCGACCCCTTCAATTTTTAATAATGTTGACAGCAATGCAGTTGACTTATTGCTCTCAGAAGTAAACAGAATGGAGGGTCAAAATGTTAACCAAAATTCTGTTGATAATATTGCTCATTCCATCAAAGATATTTATCTTGATGCAGCCCATAAAAGTGGTATGATAAAATCTTACTCCAAAATCCGAAAAAATTTCTTGTAGAGTTTCTGTCTAGAGAGGGCGGCACAGAGACGTACTGATTACACTAGTACTGATCAGAGACTTGTAAGGCTCTGGTACTGATCAGAACCTGTTCAGTGATCAGAGCCCTGAAGTGCGGATGGTACAATTGACAAACCAAAACTGTCCGATATTACAACTTTCGCTGATGTGCTTCACAGGTACATCTCATGTAGGACATTGGAGAAAGTTCCCCGTTGAAAGTGTTAGAAAAACCTCCTGATCACACGCAAGATATTACCTTTCTTTAAAGAATTCTTTCTCACACATGACTGAAATTATCCTTTGTGTTTACGACAAAATACAATTTACTCCGATCACCCTAAGCTTTATGTGGCATTTTGTTTGATTTCATTTAGCCTTTTATCTTCACCCCACCTATACTATAGGGCTTGAGAATGAAAAAAACATGATATGCAGTGAAGTGCACAACGGGGGGGGGGGGGGGGGGGGGGGTCTCGGCTCCCCATTTTTTGCACCCGTACATAGAAATACACAGGGTGTCACAACCGTTGTTTTTGTTTTCTTTTGTTTTGTTTTGTTTTTGCTTGTCAGCGGAAGAAACCCGGAAGTGGAATGAGAAAGATGCCCTGTTCAAGATCTTTGTTTTTGTTTTTGTTCGGTTTTTCTTTGCTTGTCAGCTGAAGAAACCCGGAAGTGGCACCCGATGTTGCGCCGAACGCCTTTTTTGTTTTGTTTTGCTTTGTTTTGTTTTGTTTTGTTTTGTTTTGTTTTGTTTTGTTTTTTAATTGCTTGCTTGTTAGTTCATGAAACCGCCGAAGTGGGCCCTCACTATCGAAGGTAGCGCCGGCAATGCTATAGGGTTTGTGTATTCGATAGTTAGACCCTGTAGAGTTTGTATAGCTACGAGTGTTTAATTAGGCTTACCTGGTGAAATGACACTGGAGAATTTTAATCAAGATGATGAGGCATTGATCAAAATATGAAGCTAATTTGAAAGGGATCGAACTACTGTTAAATTGTATCATACAATTTAACACAGGACCCTTCGCGAATTAGGGGAAAGAAAAAAAAAAGCAACAACGAACCTGAAAATTTAAAAAAAAAAAGTAGGAGGACATATTCAGGACCACCAATAATTTACCATCAGTTTAGGCTAGCATACCTCATTGAAGAAAACACACTCATGCAGGCCAAATAGACTCATGCATGCACATGATACAAAATCTGCGTGAATCCATAGCCTTTGTACGATCACACCTACAAAAAATATTGATATTAGGCCCTGTTCAGGACGTGGAAGGCAATGAGCAATGATGCTTATTATGCGCCTAAACAAAAATGTCTATCTGCGTAGGACCTATGTAAAGGGCACATGAGATTCTTGGCTGAGCGGAGATTCGTGTACTAGTAATCAGCAGGGAGGTTGAGCGGAGATTCGAGGGAGGTGAAATCCTCCCCCTTACCTGGAGTGACTACCCCTCTACTATTCCTACCTTCCCCTCTATTAATTTCCTTCAGAAGTGCACCGTAAAAAAAAAAGAAAGCAAAGAGAAAACACTTCGAAAATGTTTAACAGCTAACCCATGAGAGAAGGAGCTCATTTGGCCCACATCTTTATATTTGAGTTTTGACAGGTAATGTAGCCTATAGGATGTGGGCCACTGTATGCACAACTATTTATTTTGTAGAGAGTGATATTTTAAGTCATATTCTCAGTTTTATATTGAAAAGTGGAGTAATGGGGCCTAACGTAAGATTTAGGAAAGGGAAAGTGATATGGGTAAGACCTCGGGAACGCAGAGTGTAAACCTTTATCTTGTTTTCTTCTGTTTCAACTCCTGTTTACCACTAGTGTATCATGTCATGTCGACTACTTTGGTACCTAGTGCCGTGCTGGAGGAATATAGATGGGGATGTTGCCCCATTACTCTCGCGGATGAATACGAGTAGATACAGTTATACCAATATATCAGTTGTTTCTGTTCAGGTTCAAATGCATCAGAAAATACATATTAAAAGTCTATGATTTCAAAAAGGAACACAAATAACTTATCTATACAAGCAGCACAACACAGAAAATATAGAACTATGTTATTCACCCATTTTCTGCGCATTCTCATGAATTTCACAAAGGGGTGAACAGTCCATGTTATGATGATTCGGATAGGTAGGTATACATTACATATGGAGGGAGTGAGTGGTGACTCAAATCCCACACACGTTCTCCACTGCAGGGCTTTCCTTCGTGGTGGGCAAGACGGCGTACTCGCAGTGTAAATACTGCAAGGACGTGAGGAAAACCGGAAAACCTCTGATTTATTTTATCATCTAGTGTGCAGTAATCAATACTGTGACCCTATTCTATCTCACTTTCTTCTCCAGAGCATCTACGTATTCTCAGCTCTGCCCAAATTTGTGTTGAGTAATGCAGCTTACGTCTCGTAAGCGGAGGTGATCTGCACACTTTATTGGACGCACGCTGACCTCTACAACCGTACGCCGCTCATCCTCTTTTGCAGGCTCTTGAGCTTGACCTGGCGTCGCGCATTTTGGAAGGTCTGTAAAATTTTGCGAAAATATTGCATCTTTTCCAGTAATTATCAACAATCCTACTGTCTGTTGCTAGCATCCAATTCAGCAGCAATTGCTGTTGAAGTTACGCCGGTGAATTTCGGGCCACAGCCGTGCGAGACAGGTTGCGAAAATGAGCACACTGAGCTTGCCATTCACTCCTCCCATCGTCAAGAGACTACTTGGGTGGAAGAAGGATGACTCGGAAGACAACAGGTGGTCAGAAAAAGCAGTCAAAAGTTTAGTGAAAAAATTGAAGAAATCCGGATGCCTTGAAGAACTGGAAAAGGCTGTGACAACGCAGAACAGCCAAACTAAATGTATCACGATCCATAGGTAAGACAAGAATAGATGTTGAAGTTGTATTAGATTATAAAAATCTACATTTGCCATTAATAGTAAATTTAATACTTATACATGTTAACATTAGACACCGACAGTGATCAAGTTCATGTTTTCTGGTTTCTAACAATATGTGTTAACACGGCAAACTTTCTACAAATTTATTTTACTGATGAATCCCAATATTTGTTGTCATAATGATGTTTGTTGGACCTCCCATGCCAAAATTTGACAGTCTTAATAAAAGCATACAGTGCTGTGCAGTGCAGTATGCAGTGTAACGTAGGTTTCTGCTACGGGGCATTTCTACCTGGGCTGGGGTGCATGTTGTAGCCTAACTGATGGTTAAATTTTTGATGGCGTTATGGTTGAATTATGGGTGACTTGCTGCAGTAAGTGGTAGATATGTGCATCATTGCTTTCCTTTTGTGCAGACCTGTAAAATGTGGGTGCTAAAGTACGTTCGTATCCATGACCATGTGGATATCAAGTTGAATTCTACTGAACCAAATTGCACAAAAATTACAGGAAATTTATAGACCTAGATCTTACTAGATCTAGAACTATAGATCACTCAAGTGAATTTGATGCAAATCGGCTGTCAGAAAGCATTGATGTCGATGTCAACTTTCAAGTCACTGCTCAAAACAAACTCAACTCTTCACGAGAATGCACGAGAAAGCCTACGATGTGTGCACAATCTAGAACTGAAGTTCAATAGACATTTAATGTGTGAATGGACGCGGCGCGGGAGCTAAAAATCAAGGTGCAATGATTATCGACAAGTTGAAAGAAGTTGGTTATTGTGTATGTCTGTCAGTCAGTCATGTCAGTCTGTGATCTGTTGCGATCTAGGAACTGTATTTCTCATTTGACTTCATTCAACTTGTCATACAGACTAGGAACTGTATTTCTCATTTGACTTCATTCAACTTGTCATGAATCATTTTGTCAATTGATTTTTTTTTTCTTTTTATTTCCAGTTGCCTGAAAGGTTGTCACATAATATTGGACAGTTAACTTCACTTTCAAATTGTGCAGGCAGTGTTTGCTATGGTATGATGGCTTGCGAAAAGCGAGTTGTTTTGAGCTGCAACTTAAAAGTGCACGAATACACAATGATGGGGACTCCCTGCGTGATTATGTAATACATTGTAAAAATCAAACTGAATTCATCATACCATTTGCCTTTCGGTGCATATAATGTATTCATGCATGCATGATGAGAAGTCATGTGTATCTGGACTTACAGATGTAAGTTGTAATTTTTTATTTTTTATTTTTTTTTTAAGCTAGTCCCCTGGATTACCTACTAACCTAGATCTAATTCTACTTCTATGCACTTCATATTGAGTCTAGCACTTGTAACAGATGGTCAGTGAAGCTAGGCATGATGTGTGTTACGTGTTTGAGGTTGCAGAAAGCCAAGAATACTGCAGTGTTACTTTGTAAACCTGCCACACATACATACAGTTTACTGCTGTAGTTCCTCACTCGGCAACAGATTACATAAAATACAAGTAGACCATCCATCTATCATGAATCAGCCATGTGTCTTGCTTTACAAATCACTAACCAAGCTATAGACCATTTTGATTTAGTAACGCGCCTGGCTCATTGCATAATCCATTGAAAGTGTTTTTGATCTTCTTTGGAAGCCCTCCAGTTATGGCCGTTCATAAGTTACAGTGCTCTGAAGTCGGATTCATCTCTGTGGATCATAAAGTTAAATACATGTATGCATATTTTGGGATTTATGGGACAGATTGTATTTGTGAGGTAAAAAATGATCAGCAGTTTAGGAAATCATTGAAGAACATACACTGTATATCTTCCATAACAATGCAGTAAACAGTGTTTCTTGATAGCTTATGTTTGGACACTCAAGGATTCATGATTTACAGTGTATCATGCAGCTTCATCAAATCACATTTCTTGCTAGTTACAAATTAATCTTCAGCCATCATTTTTTATTGTATGTATGTATATATATACATGTATATATATATATATTTTTTTTTTTTTTTTTTTGTAGCTCAACATAGAGTACTACATGTACATATCAATGTGTGATTTGTTGGCTGCACTGAAAATATCATTCTATCACTATTCAAGTAATTTTCATTTACCATTTGTCTATTCAAGAAAAAAATCTCCCGTGGGAGATGAAAGAAAATATGCTGTCCATGGATGAATGCATATGTGTACAATGTATACCAAAGTGTTCCACTATCTCATGTTCATGTATGCTGACTATTAGTTTGATAACCTGTGTAATGTAAGGCTTTGAACCTCGAACCAGACACTCCCGAACCAGACACTCCCGCTGATAGGATCAATTGAATAAACATTTTGAATAGGCATAATAATCATTTATGTCTCTGGCAACACTGTTTATTCTGTTTGAAAGTATCCTTAAGAGCATGAGAAGTTTAGACTGCAGTAGATGGTGATGGTAGATGGCTCTTCTGTAGATGGTAAGTGAAATCTCATGGAGATGATGTGAGCTTGACTTTGTAGTTTGTACCAATTATTCTATTTTTATTTTTATTTTCTTTACTTTATAATTCTTGATATGAGACCATCATTTTTGTTTTGTTCCCTGGGGCGGGGGCTGCATGAATTGGCAAACTGCAGGTTGCATGTACAGTACTGTACATTAACACGAAAATATAAACTAGCAAGTTCTTTTTGATCACAGATTCTGCTGCATACACTTGTAGTGCTTGTACAACTGTATTACGACTATTCAAGTGGACTTGTTATTATGAGTAAAATCTTTGAATATACACGTAGGTAAAAGAATATTTTTAGATTTCTTTTTTTTTTTTTTTTTTAGGGGGTGGGGGTCAGTACAAATAAAGAAGTTTCCAAAGGGCCAATTAGTGGCCAAATATAGACAGTACAATTGCACACAGCCTTCAAATAAAGAATAAATATAACAATTATAAATGGTAATGATGGTGAAACTAGTAATGATCAAGTTATGGTACAATGAAGAAGGCTGTATTTTTATTTATTTTGATAATGATTGCAATGGTTATCTGAAAATGAAAAGTAAATATAAGATAACATTACTTCAATGGCAAAACTGCTTTCATGCTGGCAAAACTTATTTGGCTATCCCGTCAAACAGATTGTAGTCTTCCTTTCAGTCCGTCTATGCCATGCTTTCTAAATGATGCCACCCAGTATATGTACACACCAGGTACTGTGTGAATTTGAAACACTGATAGTGATATATTACTCCATAATAAACTTGCATGGATGTGATGGGACGTGATACTGTAAAACGAGGAATGTTCGCGTGCATTCTAATTTCGCGAATTTCGCGAGCGCGAAGATTCGCGAAATTAAAATGCATGCGAAAGCTCTTGTCTACACTATAAAGATTGAATGCCAGTGGCAGTTCGTGAAAATTTCATGCCGCAAAAGAGGCTGTCGGCTCCGATTCGCGAAAAATTCATGCCGCGAATATATCATGTTTTACAGTAATTAGGTGTAATGATACAGTCATGATTCAACTGATGTTGTACACATGTAGTCAGTGCTGTTCATTGCGTATAATGATCAGGCTGATGCTGGCAGTGGCTGTAATGTTCCTGACATTGTCAATATATTAGGCCAAACTACAGTATGTTTGCCTGTCATCAACATCCGGGACTGCACCCCCATATTTTTTAGTGAATGTTTGTAATTGGATTTTTCTGTACAACTACTCCGGACACTTCATTTAGGAGTTTGATATTGTATGCAGTAAATCAATATTGTACACATAGGGTACCTGCATTCTGCTACAGGGTTGTCACCTTGTAAAATTATATGATCTGCACTACAGGTTAGCGATGCCCAGATTCCATTTCCCTCCAGTCAAAAGCTGGGGCTTCTCAACTGCATACTGTTAGTAAACTTTAAAACACTTTTATTGACATAATGTCAAAAAGACAGCAACCTTCTGTGCCAACAGGTTATTGTTTTCAATGGTAGAAAACGGTAGAAAAACTACAGTGAAATATCAATGTATAAAACCAAATTCCTTTTGATGATAACTGCAAACTCTGATTTTTGCAACTTTCCATGAATGTGAACGATGCTATTCGGTGAATGTATTGACACACATGATTCACAATTTATTTCCAAACTCTCAATAGAGCTATTTCATTGTTGAGTTGCAACATCTGTTGAATAGTCCCTGTATGATTGTAGGTGACCTTCAAGCGGACCCTTGTATCAATGTCACTAGCTATTAAATGCAAAACAGACCTGTACCAAAGATGTACATGTTTCCCATATTTTGCCACACCTTCAGGGGCATACATTTATTTAAAGAGAAAGATATTTTAAATAGAATGGTCATTACAAACATCAGTCGGGATGCCCATGGAAGTTTTCACTTCAATTAAAAAGATTTTAACATAGGACTACATCAGGCAAGTGAACCAGGGAGGTGTAAGAAAGATGGAGATGGCACTCTGAGAGCTTCCCTCAGAGAAAAAATCAAGTGGTCTTACACCGATTAACGTCTTGAAATCCAACCCTCATTCTGTGATAAATATGTCAAAATCTGGCCTTATCGGTCCACCCATCACCCTCCGGCGCACTAGAGTGACGCAACATGATCTCCTTTCCAGGCCTTCCATAAACACACGCTCGTAAAAATCGGGCTTTGAAGCGATGCGTGGCACCGACAATATGACGTCATATTCAAAATTTTGGCAGTCTATTACATTCAGTGAAAGACGTCCCCCTTCGAAAGCTACAACTTATGGCTCAAGAATTGGGTAGCGTGGTATGTCTATACCTTTCGCTGGTTCAGCAGACTGTGCTGAGGAGATTGCCGTTTGAACCAGCGAAATCGGTACACAAACAACGGAGTTACTGAGCAGTAAGTTTTGTGCGCTAGAGATGTCATCATATTGTTTCTGTATCGATTATGAGAAATCCCGCACATTTCCGCAATTTTTTTATAGTTAGAGAGGTAGGCCTGACCTTGATCTTCAAAATGATGTAAGTTACATGAGCGTGTTCGGGCGTGTTTTCAAACAGTTCGAGTGTAAAAGTAGTGCTTCATAGAGACCGAGGCGGTTTTTTTTTTCGTCTGCACCCGAGCGAGCTGGGGCTTTTCAGCGTACTTGTCGGGTTGTTGTAGGGCCGCCGCGTAGGCGTCGGGACAGCGTTCGTTGCCGTTTCGGTGAATTTGAGTTACTAGTAAATACATATTGGAATGGAAAGTTGAGTGTTAAAAAGTGTAAATTAGACATATCAGCCTTGATTATAATAATTTTCCGTAGAGAATTAAAGATGATATTTATAAAAGCCTAGATGTATGATGCTGTAAGTATATTTTAGGGGGAAAAACAGAGCTTAGTATACAGTGTTTCGCCTCACTCTCCCTCGATCATTCATCGGTAAATACCGGTAATCGGCTTGACTCTACCCCATGCTAACGTTATAAAAAAATTGAATTAAAAAGTAGTAGAGTACCCCTCTGGAGCTAGTAGAATCTAACGTTTAACAGTGGTTAGATTCTAGTTTGTGAAATACTAGAGTCTACTAGCTAGGACTAACGTTAGGTATGCTTTTGCCAGGCAGCGTACCTGAGGTGACGCTGCGCTATTAAACAGTGTCCTGAGCCTTGCCCTTGCCTTGGCCTCCAATTTCCAAGTACAACTAACTTTCTGAGTTTCAGTTTCAATTGCAAATCAAATTTCGTTAAGTTGCTGTGTCAATGTGATTTTGAATTTGCTAAAAGCAATTCCTCCTCAACAAACTCGTCTCCGTCAAAATCACGATCGCCAGAACCACCACCACTGCTTACACCACTGCTTTACAGTATACACTCTATGAGTATGAGTTCTGTGCTTACACCGTAGGACGCCATTTTATTCCCCGACCACAATGCATTTCGCGTCGTGATTTCCGCCACAAGATTTACGACTTGCAGTGCGCCGAGCGTGAGTAATGGGATTACGGGAGGGGGAAAAAAACGCTGTCGGGGCCACGCATGACTTCAAAGGAAACTCAGAAGAGCACACTCCATCTTTCTTCCACCTCCCTGAGTGAACGAAGAAAGAAGTTTCTTGTCAGGATTCTCTGACAGGTGATGAGGGAGGTATTATGTACTTAACGATTTGATATCATACTATTTTTTGTCTGAAGCCGCTGTGTACATGGGTAATTGCAACCTGGCGTAAGGCGCTACACTGTACATAGCATATTTTGTACTGCTGCTTATAAGGATTATCAAACATTACACAACCTAGACTACTTGCATCCGAGTCTCCAAAGTCAGATAAACTGAATATTTACACTGTACCATTCTAGCACTTCCTACACATTCGGAATGACTCTCTTGACAATAGAAGGTATGCTCTTGGCAACCTTCGCGATGTTCACTCCAGCTTACCACGAGCGGTCTACGCACGACCAATCAGTACCCAAGATGTCATGCACTGACCAATAGGATCACTCCCTTGTTGCAAGGGACAGGGTCTATCAAGGGGGGGGGGGTGCTTAATCTAAATCTTCAGACATGTTTCTGTTCCTTTGAAAGTTGGAAAATCATGGCTCAGAAAAATACTAATTTCTTGGCTTTCCTGTGATCATTTAGCTTCCAAATTTCAGCACATAATAGACAAAACATCAAACTACAAAATTATGTCAAAAACAGAAATTTGATGGTTTTGACCCATTTTGATGATATGACTTCAAACTTGATTTTCTCGGCTCACCCGTCAGCGACTTTCAGACCCTTTTGTTGTGGTGGGTCACATACATAATGCATTACAGCAAGTGCCCAATACTTCAAGCAAGCAAGTACGATTCATTTTACTTGCCCAATAATGAGTTGTAAGTGTAATTGGCATAGGGCAAGCGTAGTATGTTCAGGAAGCATGAGAGAGGCATTGTTCTGGTAATGGGTGTGTAGTGTTTTGACCTGTTGTAGTTATGCTGACCCCTTGAATCAGTGAAAGTGCATAGTATGTGCTTTACCAAGTTAAGCACATTACATTAACATGGGATGTATTTATTTATTCATTTTTTTTTTTTTTTGGGGGGGGGGGTGGCAACTTGGACAAAAAAAACCCAAAACACCCAGTTGTACATGTACATTAGTTGAAAGCAGTTAAGTGTAAATGTTCATCAATGCATGTACAACAATTTTTTCAAAGAAGAATCAGTAATGTGAATCTCTTTTGACTTTTGCAGAATACTAAACTGGATCGTGTTTCTTGTTTGAGAGTCTTGTGGTAGCCTTTTTTTTTTTTTTTTTTTTTTTTTGACGTGACTCCACTGCACTTCTTGACAGGATGTGCCACATGTTTTGTTAATTTCCAGATGAATATTGTTGACATTTGCTGCATGTAGGTAACCGCCCACTTCTAATTCCTGTTATTTTTCCCTTGTTCAAAAGGGAAAATATAATTTATTAGAATGCTGATGCAGAAAGTTGTGATCCTAGAGTCACTCCTGTGCTGTACATCTCTTCATACAGTAGATGGCATCACTCATTTTCTCATACATGTATGTTCTAGCTCCTCTTTCTTGTCTCTCTTTTTTTTTTTGTCTATAGTGTTGATTAAGTCAGTCTTAGTTGAGCTGCCTTAAAAGCAATTTATGTACTTCATTATTTGTTTATAGTGTGCAGACTTTGTATATTTTTTACCAAACTTGGCAGATAGCATCCCTAGGGTGATAGGATCTTACTTTGTTCAAATTGGCACCATACTCTTCCAGGGAAGAGGGTGGGGGGAGGGGAGGGGGAGGGAGTGGTAGGGGGGCAGGGAGCCCAAAAGCATCCAAATTTAGGAATCTTTAAAATATCTTCTGTAGAACAAGAAGTTTTAGAACTTAGAAATTGTAGTTAACGCCATCTGAGAAATTACATTGATGACTGAATTTTATTTCATTTTTTTTCATGCCAAATGGGACCCAATTTTCATATTTTCAGCTTTTGAAAACCCCAGCTGGATTTTTACCAAACTTGCCAGGTAGTGTCCCTAGGGTGATAGGACCTTAAAGGCATAATTTACCATTTGCAGATGAAACAAAAACCCAACATTAGCGCTTTAAAATAGTTCTAAAATGTGAGTTAGGGATAGAAACAACCACTGTAAAAATGTGAATCCATATAATCGATGTTAAGTATTGTTAAATACACAAAATGTGAACAATAGTTATAATAAGAATGCTTCCAGACTAAACCGTATACAGTTATGGTTTATTGAGAAAAATGCTGATATCTCCTCATATTTTAGGCTTTATTACAAAAATTTTATATGGTAGGATGTTTTGTGATACAACAGACCTACACATATGCATCAAATGTGATATCTTGAACATTTTTGAAATCACTGCTCCCAAAGGTAAACTGGACCTTTAATTTGGACAAGTGGGTGCCATTATCCCCTCCTCTTGGGTACCGAAGGTGCCAAAAAAGCCCCCAAACTTAAAGGATAAGTTCACCTTCATTAACATAAGGATTGTGAGAATGCAGCAATACTAGTAGAACACATCAGTGAAAGTTTGAGGAAAATTGGACAGTCGATGCAAAAGTTATGAATTTTTTAAATTTTTGTGTTGGAACTGCTGGATGAGGAGACTACTAAGGCTAGTGATGTCATATGAGTACAACAGTATAAAGAAAATGTAAAGAAAATTCAACTTATTTTCACTTTTTTCACATAATAAAAGAGCACTTTGACTTGTCTCTTTCTAAAGGCAATGGGAGTAATATTACCCATAACATATAGATGTCAGTAACGAGTCAAGGGAATGTGTACTTTTTTCAAAAGATGAAATTTTGTGAAATTCTCTTTATATTTTCCTTATATTGTTGTACGCATGTGACATCATACACTGCAGTAGTCTTCTCATCCAGCGATGACTGCACAAAACTTCAAAAATTCATAACTTTTGAACGGATTGTCCGATTTTCCTCAAACTTTCAATGATGTGTTCTACTAATATTGCTACATTCTCTCAATCATTATGTTAATGAAGGTGAACTTGTCCTTTAATATAATATTTAAAAGTCTTCTGTTCTTGAAGCAGAAGTGGTAGAGTTTATAGTTCTGCTATGAGTGAATACATTGGTGACTGTAGCTATGTATAAGTTCATTCATGACAAATCCCCTCAGCACCGGGGGGGGGGGGGGGGGGGGGGGGGGGGGGCTCATTTCACATTTTCATGAACTTCTTTTGGAAAATGTGTGGTCAAATGTTCACCTTTGTTGGCAGGCATTGTTGCTAGGATGGTAGCATGCACTATGCCCCAATTCGAGAGGGTCCCAAGGGGCCCAGAAACCCTAAATTACTGAGGTTTAGCATCATATTGATACTAATGTTTTCTTCATTTCTTGCTATGTGAAGTGTCATTGATTCTGCTTCCCATCAGAGATTTTTTTTTTTTTTTTTTTTTGATGATGATGATATTCGGGTTCTAAAAACCTTAGTGAAAGCAGCATGCTTGTCAAAGACAAGGAATGCCAGTGCCTTAATGAGCAACTTCAAGAAATTGAATAATTCATAACAAAATATAGGCCTGTGGCTCAAGAGACACATTATCAATAGTGACCAAAAGGTTTGATAAATTTGTTTCATTTCATGTTGCATTTCCTCAGCCCCCATAGATTGACTCAATTGCTCGAATTCACGAAGGTGGAACAATTGAAACCACAGTTTAAACCATGGACAATTTGTATGGAATGCCATGTGTCGCATGGCCTATTTCGTTTGTAAATCGGTCATTTCATCAATGAAATGATCATTTCGTAAAGAAATGACAACATTTCTTTGACAAAATTATTATTTTGTTAATGACATGGTCATTTCGTTGACGAAATGATTGATTTTGTAATGAAATAGGCCATGCGACACTTGGCACTCAATACAAATTGTCCATGGTTTAAACCATGGTTTCAGTTGTACCACCTTCATGAATTCGGGCCGTAGTAAATATATGTGTTGTTGACTGTTGGCTTTTCAAAATATATTTTTTTATTTTTTATTATTATTATTATCATTGTTTTTGAACAGGACATTACTAGGTACAAATGTACACTGTAATATCACAAACAAAACAGCAACGTTGTTCAGCAAGGTATTTTTAACCTCCCAAGTTGTCACCTGGAGTGGTGTTGTTTCCCATTCTCAGTGAGGAAGTGGCATCAATACAGGAAACATGAACTCACTGTTTTTCAAAGAGGGCCTTTACACAACCAAGTGCACATAGGTTGATTCTGGTTGTAGCAGGTATGGTACATGCCCAGTGTGCCTGTTGGCTGTGTCGGCAGTAGCAAATGCAGGTCTGTATGTATGAGCAGTGTAGGACCCAATGGCATAACATACCTTACATTGTAGGTGGTACAGTGTATACAATGTTTGTCTTCGAAATTAGTTTTTTGGTTACACGGAACAATGTAGAAATGTAATTAATTTTCATGTACCTAATCTGCACTGTCCAGTCTTAGAAAGAAAGAAAGAAGGAAAGGAAAGAAGGAAAGGAAGAAAGAAAATTCAAAACATTAGAACATTCATGACAAAGCATTTCAGTCATGCCCATTAGTGTGACCAAAGTACTTTTTAAAGTACATTTACTGTTTTGTATTCAGGAACTGAGGCCTTTTGGTAGGTGGGGTACATTTTCAGTTGGAAAATCGCTCCTGTCATGTGAAAATTTGCCACCCAGCAATATCTGTTTGCATCTTGATACTGGGATATCATTGAAGAAGTGAGCATTTGAATCTTCCAGATCAAGGTGATGATCTCTATGTGTGTACTTTGGCCTATTAGTATGTGACTATAACAGTTTTAATGTCCAACTTTTGATCAATATGGTGTGCAAGTGTTTGTATGGTATAACCATAACTTCCGGTAGGAGACTTACATGTACAGTAGTTGAAATATCCATTGAAATATATAAACATTAAATGGTAATTCGCTACCTTTTTGATATTTTACTCTTACATGTAAAAAAATCTTCTAGAACAAAGAAGTAGATTTCATTGTGCACTCTCAAGAAATCTGTTTCCTTTTTGGTTATTGCTGAAAACAAGGAGATATCAATTACTGCAAGAGATTTTTGTGCAATGAACATGTAATACGAGTGGTCTTGTGATGCCAAGTTTTAAGTTTATCTGATCTGTAAATACATTTGTAGTTTGTGATATTTGTTTGCTTTGATTAATTTTATGTAATGTTTTTGGTTTATTTTAGCTTTTTTTTTGATGGTTTTTCATCGCCCTTAACCCGCTGCTCATTGATTTATCTTTGGTGTAATCATGCACATGTCACACAACAACCAAAATTAACATTGGGTAACAGGTGGAGACCAGTACTCTTTCTGAGGACTTGATGCTGTTGAGATAGATAAACATGTGTGTTACTTGCAGCATTTCATTTCAGACCCTTCTCTTCCTCCTTTTCAAGTGAAATCTAAAGATAACATTGCATCAGGTAGAACTTGAAATTAAAGGTACACTAATATCTGTGGTCACCATCAAGGTTTAGCAGTGTGTGGGTGCCATGTACATGTACTGGAAGGAGTGAGTTTGGAGCGGCCAAGATAAGAGGAACCTTAATCCAATAACAGCATTCTACCGTCTGTATGGTACATGGCATTTTACAGACAATACGGGTATATGGAAATTGAGAGCCTGTTTTGATACATTGCATCTGTTGATCTTACAATGCTTGAGTGAGTTAACGAACATTTTACAGAAGTCTAGCATGAGAGTATTGAAGGCATTCATAATTGATAGTTATAAATGCATATCAAGAATGCTCTTTCATATTTGCTATAAAAAGTTTTGAATGCCATTGAACTTTTCTGTTTTATACTCATATAATTGATTTAGACATTTTGCATGACCTTGTACCTAAATGACCAGTAATTTTGATCCAAATGTCAATGTCCAGATTGAAGAAATATTTTTTTTTTCTTTGAGATTGGGACTTGAGGATTTTTTTTTTTTTTTTTTTGCTTTACCCACATGTTCTTTTTCTTTCTTGACTTGATTCTCATGCTTTCAGATCTTCAATTGTGACGAGTGGAGCACAATTTATACCACACCCTTCCCATCCCAAAGCTGCGTAAGTCAAATTTAGGGCATCTTGCGTGTTATGATCATTTTCATTTTTTTTTTTTTTTTTTTGGTTATGGATAAGGCATTGTCCGTGTATGTTTATAGTGTTCCTATGTTTTCAATTTGAGTTTGAAAGCGGTTTATCTTTTCATTTGTTGCACTGTGACCTTTGTGAATTGTTCATTTTGAGTTCAATGCATGTTTCTGCACCAAATGTGCATGCAGCATTACCAACATCATGCAAATGTACACTTCCCACCGACAAAAAAAAATAAATAAATAAATAAATAAAAAACACACATTTATAGCATTTGGTCAGTTTCTTCCTCACATGCATTACTTATCAGGCTAAAAATGTTTGAGATAGATTGGATATGACATAGTTTTTGAATGCATGGCAAAGAACAAACCTCATTGCTCCCATTTCTCATGTCTGCATCGTTCACCCTTTTTCCCCCACGTAGTCTTGGACATTCCAAGGGGAGAATTGTGCAATCTCTTCTTGTCTCCCAGATCCCTAAATCTCCCGAGTTCCTGGCATCACACAACTGGAGAAGAATACGCAATACTGTTTTCCAGCAAACAAGAAAGAAAGACAAAAGAAAAAGATGTTATTCTGGTCTTGTTTCAGTGTTTATAGATGTACCCATTACAACCTCTTCATGTGCATCTCAGCTACTTTCCCTACCCCTTTCTATATTTCCCATACAGTTGTAGCAAGGAGATGGTATGAATCTTTGTATAAACCTCTTTAACTTGCATCATAGTTGTGTCCACCTGGCATTCTATTATGAGAAAAAAAAAATTACCTCCCATTTCATGATGTGGGATTTCTACAGTCCTCGATACACAATTGGCTTTTATAGTCTATACCAATGTGTGTGTCATTTCATTTGTTTCTTGATATGTGTACATGATTAAAGATAAATAAAACACTGCTACAAAAATTCAAAAGCTTCACATTTTGCCAAGTTGTTGCTGCAATGTTTTTAGTAGGGTACAAATCCTTGAACCCGCTTGCCAGACATAACCAGTATTTTTGTGTCTGTCAAGTAAACTGTGTAGGTACATTGTACCTGTCCAATTTAGCTACCCTAAATGAACCCATGATGAACAATGCTATTGATAGGTAGTTTATGGGGTGAGGGGGGGGGGGATGAAAATGAATAGAGAAATACCTTAACATTAAAATGAAAAAATTTGTGTTCATTTTATTAAATGTTAAACATTTGACTCAAAGGCTGGTGAAAATGCATTTGATATGGGAATAGGTTACCTTTAGATTCCTCAACTCTAGTTTTTCTGTGATAAACTTAAGTGTCACTCTTTACTGTTATTAACAGTACTACAGTGATTACATTAGAAGTTGTAATAATAATGATTCTATCATGATAAGCATTGTCTTAATTATACACATAATATATTTATATATGGGGGGTGCACAAGATCTCTGTATAGCCAAATGTTAATAGTATATTATTAGTAGTACAACTGTATCTTTTCTTTTTTCTTTTCTTAATCATGGTGATGTGGGAGTGAATGAGGCCAAAAGGTGATGGTAATAGTACTCACTGCACCTGAGAAGTGGTTGTGGAGGGATGGTAGAACTGCTTAATGCAGAATAGGCCCTCAGTTAAGTTGTGCTCTTTCCACTCTGTCGCAGCTGAAGCTCTGTATGAGAAAGCCAACATAACTAAAAACAGTAGAACTGTCAATTACCAAATTATGATATTTATTGACATTTCCAGTTACCCTTGACATACCCAATCATTTAGTTGAACTTGCCAAGCCTTTTTATCAGCATTCAGTAATCCATTCAAACTTGACCTTTAGTTATATACACTATTTAGTAAGCAAGCCCACTCAGGTGTGGCAGCGTTGTGCCTCAGTCCATTGGGAAGGCCATCATTGCACGGTACAGATTAGGGGGATTAGTTAATCTCCATTCATTCACAATTAGTTTCAAGACAGCTGTGCACAATTGACAAAGAAAGCACTCCAGCGTGCATCATGATCTGTAAACAAAGCACAGTAAGGGTTAAAAAGGGAGGTCAAACTTTTTGGCTGTTTTCAGAGAATGAAATACAAAGTTGTACACAACTGTATAGCAAATTGTTATTTTACTAGCTAGACTGATGGGGGGGGGGGGGAGGATACATTTTTTTTCCCCCTTTTTACTATGTTTGTTTATCTACAAGTGGATGGGCATAACAATAACTTCTGTGCACATCTTATGCTACAAAAATTTCCAAATCCAACACTCTTCCTACAATGTATGTTGCTGATCACGCAAACCACATGCTGTGTGTTAATGTGTGATACAAGTACATGTATCACCTCATTTGGGTGTGGTAATGTAAAAAAAGAAAAAAAAAAGATTATTCAAAAGAAATTCCACAATCATGTAATTACAATGTATCTGTATAGCAAATTCCTAATTAGGTTTTTCTATAAGTGTGTGTTAAAATTAAATGGATTGCAAAGAGAATACAAAAGATGTATGATCATTGTGGCAAGGGTTGTGCTGCATCGGGCTTTTTCTTTATGTTCATCACGCAAAATCTTGATAATGACTTATAATATTTATCCTGCACTTGAGACAAGTGTCATTGTGGCGTATTGCAATATAGGATGCACATTTGAAAATGCATTCATCATAGATCCTGCACATTCTGTTTCACTTGGAAGACGTGACATTGAATTGCTCATTCCCTTCCAGTTATACCTTGCAGTCTGAATATTTATTAAAAAAAGAAAAATTTCATCATGAAAAAAAAAAAAAAAATCTACCCAGTGAGCTTACTCTTCCACTTCATTCCTGTTCCTACACTCTTGTACCACTATACATACAATGTACTTGTACATGTGCCCAGTTATAGTGTATTATTTAGAGGTGAGCTTGTGTTGTTCATTGTCTAACCCTTTAGGATCATTCTAGTGTTGCCCTTTGTTCATTTGTGTATAGTTTTAAAGATATGCTTTGTTCTTCAATTTTTACTATAACACGATTATGTCTATTTACCTTTCCCCTGTGTTATACAACTGTATACGCTGTTGTACCTGCTGTTAAAGTAAGGCCTTTCAAGTTGATCATAAGAAATTTACAGTTTATGTTCAATGGTTTTAAAAAAAAAAGTTAGTGTTTCTTATTATGATGGGATTTGGAAATATTAGAGAGAGAGAGAGAGAGAGAAAATGTTTGTTTTATGTGTGTATACATGCCTATATTGTATAGTATGTGAGTATACTGGTATTATGTTTGTTTGAGAATGTGTGATGAGGCATGCTCTTGTGTCTATGTTTGTGCCTGGCTTAATTATCTGTGTAGGGGCATCTGTAGTCGTGGATATTGCGAAGAGCACTCCGTTTGAATAATTACAGTGTATATTACATTCATAATTCCAGTCAGTTGTCACTGATAATTTGTCATCCAATACACATGAAATTAGGCAGGAGTTTTCTGTAGGGAAATACATTTGACAGTGGGTATAGTTGTAACCATTACTCTTTCTGATACTAGGGTATAGCTATGATAATCCCAACATGATATGACCTACTAACCATGATATGTTTTATAAATATCCTTGTCATCATACAAGTTTTTTTTTTTTTTTTTTTTTTTTTTACTGATTACAATGTACATTGAAAGATGAAGTTTATTTGTTTCTATGCCCCTGTTTGTCATAAGAGTGTAAAGGTAATCTAATGAATGTTCATGTAGCTGTACCAAGCTACTGTCTTCCTGTAGAATCGGTACTGAACTGTCTTATAGAAAACATAAATTGTTGTGGGCCAGAAACACTTGTAATCAGGATGTCAACAATGTCGACTATCGGGACGTGAAGGCATCAGGAAATTAACTGAAAAGTACATTTCGTCGGTTGAGAATGATAAGGGCGTTAAGTTGTCTCAAAACCCATAGTGTTCGAGACAACTTAACGCCCTTCTCATTCTCAGCAGACGATTTGTACATTAAAGGACAAGTTCACCTTCATTAACATAAGGATTGAGAGAATGTAGCAATATTAGTAGAACACAACATTGAAAGTTTGAGGAAAATCGGACAATCCATTCAAAAGTTATGAATTTTTGAATTTTTGTGCAGTCATCGGTGGATAAGAAGGCTACTGCAGTGTATGATGTCACATGCGTACAAGAATATAAGGAAAATATACCGAGAATTTCACAAAATTTCATCTTTTGAAAAAAGTACACATTCCCTTGACTCGTTACTGACATATGTAATGGGTAATATTATTCCCATTGCCTTTAGAAAGAGGCAAGTCAAGTGCTCTTTTATTACGCGAAAAAGTGAAAATATGTTGAATTTTCTTTACATTTTCGTTATACTATTGTACTCATATGACATCACAAGCCTTGGCAGTCTCCTCATCCAGTGGTTCCAACACAAAAATTTTAAAAATTCATAACTTCTGCATCGATTGTCCAATTTTCCTCAAACTTTCACTGATGTGTTCTACTTATATTGCTGCATTATCTCAATCCTTATGTCAATGAAGGTGAACTTGTCCTGTAAGTCACAAGGTATTACATGTAGTTGCTTTGTGATATTGGAGAACCTGTAGGGGCCAAGTGATGATGAACTCCCAGTGGTTGGATAACAATACCGAAAGTCCTACATGCATAGGCAAAATGCCTGCTTTTGGTCCCCCTGGTTTGCCTTCCATCCACTAGCTTCCAGCCTGGCAGGAGCACCTTAATAAACTGATATACCAGGTGAAGGTCACTTCACATGGGGCAGACTACCCACCCAATTCTTTTGCTGAAAGTAATGGATACGTGCTTGATGATGAATACTGACTGCTCAGTAGTGTCTGGACTGGTTTCTTGGAAGAAATAAAGATATTCAGGCTTCAAAATCCAGCCTTTGAAGTAGGTAGGGGTACTAAAGAAAATACAAACAACCAACCAAACCATAAAAACAACAGCAGCCCCCAAACTAAAACAAAAATAACCATAAAAACAACAGCAGCCTCCAAACAAAAACAAAACAAAAACAAAAACAGAACCCAGACAAAACATGTCCTTGACTCAGGCCAAAATTTTTCTCTGCTACAGTCATCAAAACTGGAAGAAACTGGATTTCATAGTGGACTAAACTTTTTTTTTAAATTTCTCCCTACTTACGAAGATATGCAGGTTTGTGTAGGATGTGTAGGCCTACAGAGAAGACGGTAATGTCTTTAGAGCTTGGCCTATTCTTCCCTATGATTTCAATCAAGGCTTCATACTCAAGTTGTGTTTTTTTTTTTTTTTTTTTTTTTTTTTTTTTTTTTTTTTTTTTTTGCAGTAAGATTAGGCACTATATGGTACCGTGTATTTTAAGGAACAGCCATAGTCATTAAAGTTACTCAGGTAGGAATAATTATGAGTATTAACTTTGGAATGTTTGCTCAATTTCAGTCCCTTCTGACTTCCAAAAGGAGGAAAGACAGTGTAGTAATCTGTGGTATCCACATTTGCCACTTGGGAAAGAAGTTGTTTTCATTGACTCTCTTGGGGATTTCCAAGAACTGGAGACAAGAACTCCGCACATGTCATCATGGGTCTGTGTTCATTTTTTGTGTAATGACTTCACTATTCTAGTGAAGACATGTGAAATCACTGTTGACATTGACGTTTACCTAGCTTAAATAACACTGTCGCTGTTGATCACTCTAGTCATTGAGAAAAATAAAAGATCAGAGCACCACATCATATTTTGTTGCTAGTTTGTTGGATCCTACTTTTATCACAGCAGCAGTGAATTATTGATAGAAGCTGTACAGTGGTGAATATGACATTAACAGACATTAGTCTGAAACCACGTCTGTGATTTGCACTTAGAGAAGATACCATCCCATAGTCTGTTTGTAAATTCTGCTCTGTTTATGTAATTCATAAAAAAAAGAAAAAAAAGATAGCAGGGGGGAAAATGAAGAATAACAGTAAAAATCTGATACACAGTACGTCAGTGGATACTTACACAACATACATAGTACATGTGCCGTGGGTTGACAAACAAGCAGATCATGTATCATTTATTTAATGCGTTTAGTTACAAGGTCAAGTAGGATGTAGGGCTATACATACTAGCTGCTGGTTCATCACGGTAACCCTGTTGTGAAACAGAAAGTGAATTTTAACCCCCATCACAGGAGGATGAATTGAGAACCCTGTGTACAGGATCCTATCCTTGCCACAGATGCCTCTTTGGTACCCCCCACTCCCTAGCCCCAGTCACATTGTGTCACACAACACATACACGTACCGGTATACACAGACACAGACACACACACACACACACACACACACACACACACACACACACGGTTCTGCATGGCCGAGGTGGGTATGTCAGGGCTGCTGGGGATACATCCATGACTGCTGAATGCCAAACAGATGTGGAACTTGCATGCAAACTGCATGAAGGCATGTGGCCTACCTGACTTGGTGTGGATGTTCCATGTCATGGCATTCCATGTTTGCCATCTTTCACAGCTGTTTCTCACATGGTGCCCATTTGCGGTGGTACTCTCTGAGGCTGTACTTAGTGCACCACCAGAAAGCATTGTACACCTGTCGTCCAGCTTGAGCCATATTTGGGAGCGGACAAGCTTGTTGCCCACATTTGTCTTCATATTAGACCGTTTCTGTGATGCATTACAATTCATAGGTGTTTCTTTTCCTGTAGCCTAGTAACGAACCATTTTATTTTTATTTTTTTTTATTTTATCCTGCTCCTGTCCACTTAAGTTTCATATGCAGGAACTCACCTAGCATTCATTAGTGGTTGCTAGGTAGGACAAGCCTCCGGCCAGATTTGGATTTTTGTGAACACGGCTTGTATAGAATTTGAAAAAAGTTACAGAAACGTCTATTGCATGTGTACGATAGAAAATGAAATTTGAAGAGAAATGACATGTAAGTCCGCAAGTCAATACATGGTTTAGATACTGTGTGGTGTGCATGTTCATTCAAGTTTTGATATTTCACTACGTAGGGCCTACAATGTACAGTGTATATCCACAAATGTGGGTACGGCAGTAGTAAATCATTGAGCTTTCTTGTGCACACCCAAAAATAATTGTGTAATTGTATCAACGAGCATGATAACACAACATGATTACCATTTCTCCTCCGTTGTTCACAGTGAACAGTGTATCTATGTTTTGATACCCAAATGCACACACCCACATGCATCACCCACACTGTAGTGTGTGCACATACATGGTAATCAGAGAAGCCAGTATTGACTTTGAATATGGTATTGGTGTCCATATAAAGTAAATTGCATCTTGGCTGATGTTTGATAAGAAGCAGATGAAGTGTATTTTCTCAAGAGAGCATCTTCTCTCAAACACCTGTCTTCCAGTTCGATAGTTGATCCTTCAGGAAACAGTTGTAGCAATGAGTATTGTAAGGAATGCATGCACATGATTGCTTTTGGTATTGCACATTGTAAATTATTTATTCATGAGTTTTGATATAATTAATTAAGTATGCACTATGAGCACTTACACTCTGCAAGCTTCGATATCAAAGTAGCATCCACACGTGTATCACATTTACATCAGTGCATTTTAGGTCTGGTCGATGAATTGTACTGATATACGAGTATCCTATGAAGGAATATTCAAGATTTATGACCAGTTTTTGCACTTTCGGTTAAAGGCATTTGTGATGTCTGAGATGTACAGTAAGTATTACTTTGCATTACAATTTGGTATGGATGCCGTTGCACAAGAAGTATTCTTCTCTGTATTAACATTGTCAAGGGCATCTTGGCTGCCGGCTCAGCAGCATCATGCATATATTTACTACTTGGTATCATTCATTTAATCCATGTCAACTTTCAAAAGTAGTTTGTAGCTTGAAATTTGTCAGCTGTATTAAGATTCTAATGTCCCTTTGTACCATTCTCCATTTCATTTTCCTTTCCCAACCAGGTCACTTGATGGCAGGCTCCAGGTGTCGCACCGAAAGGGGCTTCCCCACGTCATCTACTGCAGACTGTGGCGGTGGCCCGACCTGCAGAGCCACCACGAGCTGAAGGCCCTGGAGAACTGCGAGTATGCATTCCACCTGAAGAGGGAGGAGGTCTGCGTCAACCCGTACCACTATGCTCGGGTGGAGACCCCAGGTACGACAACAACTGCCATGCTCAGTGATATGACATTGTCCAAGATTGGCTTTTTGTTTTGTTTTGTTTTGTTTTATTTTGTTTTATTTTGTTTTTTGCGCCATAGCTGATGTCATTGAATTTGAAACACCAAGTTCAAGGTAAAATCTTAGCATTCACACACACACACACACACAATACAAATCATATCAACCATGGACAGTCATGAGAAGGTAACAAAGAGTAAGAGAATTGGATGTTTCCAGAACATGGTCTCTCTTTTGACATAAATATTGCTCGCAAAGTCTAAATGAATGCACCTGAATACATGTGTCCTTTCTTTCGAAAAGAAATGAAACATGAAATCTACAAGAAAGTGGCATTTGTGGATGGGAGTGGTCTAATGCTTGGAAGTGGAGAATGATGGTACGGTTTGCCAAGACTGAACTGATCTCTGCTGTCCCTGTTCCCAATTATGGTTGGGTCTACCTGCCTTCTTAAATGGAGGCAGCCTCTTTGATCCACTGGGAGCACCTTGAAGCATCTGATACTGCTCTGATGATGTTCACCTGCCACTGGTCAGGGGTGGTTTGAGCTGTTCTTTTCTCAAGCCTTGGTACAATTGTACTCATTGTCATGAAGAGCCATCTAATGGTTTCAAAAAGGTAATGAGCAGCTCAGTACTGTACTGTCAGTATTATACTCATCCATCGTTCTCTGAGCAGCGATATCAGTCATGACATCCATGCTGGTGAGATTTTGACGATGCTCGATGTCAGAGAGCTGGGCAAGCTTTTCAGGCAAAGCCTATGGACATACAGTATAATATCAGAGAGCTGCCAAACGGGTTTGTTGCAGAGAGTCTGCATCACACAGTTCAGCCTCTTCACCTCTGACCATCATGAAGTCACAAAGCTGTATGGCAGTGGTATGCATTGCAGTCCTTGTTAATAGTACAGTCTGTTCTTCAGCCTTAACAATGTTCTTCAGCCCTAATATGGCACGTCATGTTTGTAAAGTGTCTTGTTTTGGTCACTCTGGTCACTGGGCTGACCGACTTCACTATGTACCTTTAGTATTTCGTGCTGCACCAGGTTGGTTGTCATGATGTGGCATTTCTGGCCATGATGTAAATCAAAAAGATTCTGAACAATGTACAGTACTTCTTTCCTCAGCAGAAAGAAATTGCTTCTTGAGAGACCTATACCCATGGTCAGTTGACTTCTTCACTGTAGTATTTTGATTGGTCATTACCGGTCAACCAATTTCATAGAATAAAATGTGATGGAAAAAGATAACCATTTTGTGAAGTAGTTTATTCATCATCAGACATCCCATGTGTTGGAATCTTAAGGCCAAACAAGAAGTTAACTGGTCGTAAAAAAACAGTGTGCAGACTGTTTTATTGCCTCATAGCCATGTTGATGATGTGTCATGTTAGGAATTCATTTCATGGCTGCAGACAAATTATCACGTGGCTTTTAATATCCAGCAGGCTTTGTACTTGCCCTGTATTCAATAAACCATTGACCTATCCCTCCTCGTGTTTTGAAGGACTCGTTCTGTCACTTGACATTTGTGGGCAAGGTGCATTGTAAATTACATGAACAGAGCATCTTTGGATATATTTCTTGTTCTGATAAGTTTTCTAAATTTAGAGCTATCTACATCACTTGCTTAAAAGAGGAAAGACTTCTGTTTTGTGTTTCCTGGTTGGCTTGCTGCTCAGGCCTGTACGCATCTCAAAATTCCTGTTTTGGTTGCCATTTGATCGTTGCCGAGCGAAAGATCCTTGGCAACAGGTCACAGTTAATGCCCAACAAAAGATAAGATGATCCAGCTATTGTGTGGTTGTCAAATCAATTAAGGAAAGCTGTCACAACAAGTTTGGCAGGGGCATAGCGGAGCAAATATTTGTCAGGTGCAAATGGCCAGATCATTCGCGCGGGGCGAATGTCCCCTTATTTTATACTGGTGGCATTTACTGCTGACAACTACGCAATTAGCAGTGACTCATTGCAGTTGACTGTAAAAAGCAGGAAAAAAAAATCGGTGGCATGCACTCGATATTTTGGGCCGAATGACGGCAAAAGAAGGAGATGTGATAACTGTTTGACATGACAATGATGACGGAGAGGCGAGTTTGAGAAGTATGCAGTGCCAAGGAAGCCGATGCTAATGCTGCTACTCCTTTAGTATTACACCTGCTTACCAATTGCTGGATAACAGGAAATTTCATTTCCCTCCCCCCATCACTACCCCATCCCAACTACTTGGAGGAGTTGAAGAGTTTTCACAGTGTCCATATTTACTCTCTTCTTTCATCACTTCGCTGGATATTTGTGACTAAGTATTACAAGGTATACTTAGAGCTGTGGTAATTATGCTGTGTGTGTCTGTTTCTTTGTGTGTGTGTGTTGTGTTTTTTTTTTAAACAATATCTAAATGATGAAGCAGATGTATACCAAGTTTGTTTGGATTGTTTAATTGTGATCATGTATCAATTAATCTTTTGGATGATTTCATTTTAAGATGAGAAATAAGCTGCAGTATTCTCAGTGTGTACAAATACACCAACGAATCACATGAGAAATAAACATGGATAACAGAGCAAGGTACATGTTATCCCTCATCTTACAAAATAAAAGTCATACTCAAAGGCTAGCAGAGGGAGAGGGATTTTTTTTCTGTGCAAGTATCTCCAGAATACACTTCAACTATAAAATATATGTCTACATGTTGCACACATTTTATCACATGAATCCTCATGAGAGTGTAATATAAAGTACAAAATAAATGCACAATTTAAGCTTTTTAAAAAAAAAGTAATATATATGATACTAGTTTTGAAAACACTTAACTTTGTTCAAAGTGCAAATTTATGCAAGTGTTGCCAAAATTTGATAGAATTTCTCAATGTAAACTGTAATACTAGTAGTTGAATTCCCCTGACGAACATCACTTTGCCTTATAGTGAAATATGCATGGCAAGAGATTGGACCCGCGTAAATGTAAGAGGATTCTTTGGTAGGAAGCTCTAGCTCCTAATGCATCAGAGTTTAGTTTATGAAACAAAATTGTCGTAAAGAACTTCTTCATGCAAACCTTCAAGCAACACGTAAGAACTTCTTGTTTAATGGTAACATGACACAGTCTCGGCATTACAGTCTTATTATTTTTCAAATCTAGTCTTAAGTAAAGAAAGAGATTGTTCATTATTCTCCAGGTGTATATCAAACTTTCTTTCCTCACTGTTAGCTCCTAGTCCGTAATATAGCTATTGTTGCTATTTCTTACTGAAACTGAAAAAAAAAAAAAAAAAAAAGACATGAACACCAAAACCTGCCCTGTATGTGTTTCTATCATCCAGGATGGAGCTATTGACTATAAATGTCATTTGTGTAACTGTAGACTTCCCTCTGCACACAATCACAGCTCTTTCTCCTGCCTCCCGTAGTGGTCAGAGTGTAGGTTTCTCAACAACAGGAAGTAGCGAATTATGCTCTAATCACAGAATGTGCAGGAATTATCAAATTTTGGATAGGGGAATGCTTCCGAACATCATAATTTCTTTAAAATCAGGAAGTGACCAGATTGTGTCAACAAGAAGGTTGTCTCACCTTCTTGTTTTCTTTTGTTGTTGTTGTTGTTTTTGGTCCATCATTTAGCTCTGTGCCTCTGAAATTGAGATGTTTGGTTGATAATTTACCTTTCAAGAGGATGTGATGGAGCTTGGGAAAGGTTACCAGGTTATCAGACTTTGATAAAAGTCCCCACAGAGAATAAATTCTAGCACATGACTTTCAGCATGCTGGCATGAAGTTTGCATTGTGCATCCAGATTGGTCATTCTGTGACGCAATTGAGTGAGGAGAGAAAAAAAGAAGAAGAAGAAGTGAAGTGTGGCTACATCTATCTTAAGAGCTGGCAAAAGACTGCTGATAAATTGAAAGGAACCTGATATTTGTGTATTTCACGATTGGTAACAGTTCCTAGTGTTATTAACCCTATGTTAGTGCAACTGCATTGCGTCAACATTTGTTGTTGCAACATCAGTCAGGTATAATGAATGATGAATAATGATTGAGACCATCTCAATGTAGCTTAATGAAATGCTTCTTCACCATTATACGTACAATGTACGCTACACACATTTATATTTATCATCACATCTGATCAATCAAACCCTTATACTTATCTCAAAACACACACATTGTATTGTAGCAGAGGAAGCTATGATCTATGTACATACTGAGTTGAATGCCAGGTACCTATGTTGTGAAGGATGTGATTGTAGTGAGACCTTCAATGTGTTGGCCTGCGTGCTGTTAATCGTATGCTTGTAAAAACTGATGATGATGAGCTGAAGAAACTTTCTGCGCAGTGGTATGCCATATGCTCTGCAGCAGAGCAGAACTTAGTAAGATTTATTGACCAATGTGTGATGATTAAACACCTTTTCTTGTTTTCCTGTTAACCCTCTGGTATTTTGTCACAGTGCTTCCTCCAGTCCTTGTTCCTAGGCAGACGGATGTGCCCACAGACCTTCCACGCCCGCTACCAACTCTAGACGAACTCACCAACACAGTACCAGATAATGCCATCTACCAGGCCGGCATGGAGACCCAAAGTCCACACGTCCTCCCACCAGGTGAGCAGGTGTCAGGCACCCCTTGCCATTAAGATTCCAATCAATCAATGAATCACATTCGAGGTGCTTGGGAGGGATCACAGTTAGATGGGAGTCGGGCTCGTTGATACTCTACGCATTAATCACTGGGGTCACCGCAGTGTGCCTCGATAGATATTTGTGTCGGAAACATACTCTGCGGTGCACTCAAGATCGCCTGCTGTAAGCCAATGGGTAGCAGTCTGTTGCGAAACATGGGTTACCATTTCTTCAGGGAAAGCCAAAGTGAGGATGAGTTCATTGATTGAATGTGCTCAGGGAATGGGAAGAAGTGCTTGGTTTAAACCTTGAGGAAAGTCTGCAAGTACAAAGTTTTAAGCCCTGTGTGATAACTATGGTAACAGGCCTTGTAAAAAATGCTCTTTGCCAAAATGTCAAAGGACTTTCACCAGTTCCCTAGTGTTTAACCCCTCACATGCTCTACTTGTGTTATTTGCATAATAGTGGAGCTCCATGGGCATGCTAGAGTTATTGTGTTTACCTGTTAATTTTTTGCCAACTTTGGGAACCCAAATTTGTGCCCAAGTTAAACTTTTTCAGATTCTTCTTAAAAACACTGCAACTGATTTTTTTTTTTAACCAAACTTGGCAGGTAGCATCCCTAGGATGATAGAATATTTGTACAAATATGATAGAATATATATCTTTACATGTGGGTACCATGTCCCAATTTGGAACCCCAGAACCCCAAATTAGAGAATCTTTTAAAAACCTTTCATAAAACCAGAAATACTCTGAGTAAAAGCAATGTACATTATTGATGGTACTTAAAGCTAGCTTTTGGCAGATCCAAGGGTAGACTCCTGAAGGACCTGAACCAAACTGGAGGCCAGTTTTCACATTCTGATCTTCTTTTTATGCCTCCGCCACGAAGTGGTGCCGGAGGCATTATGTTTTCGGGTTGTCCGTCCGTCTGTCCGTCCGTAATGAATTTTGTGGACAAGGTAACTATCAAAACCTGTTGAGGTATCCTAATGAAACTTGGCATGTATGTGTATTAGGGGGTGAAGTTGTGCCTATCAACTTTTGGGTGCACATGCTCAAGGTCAAAGGTCAAAAGGTCAAGGTCAAATACATAAAATTTCACTTTTTCCACCATATCTATTGAATGCCTGAAGATATTTTCTTGAAACTTAGTGTATACATGTATTACCCAATTAAGATTCTCTGGTGAAAGTTTGCATCATGAGGTCAAAGGTCAAAAGGTCAGGGTCAAATACATGAAATTTCACTATTTTCGCCATATCTATTGAATGCCTGAAGATATTTTCTTGAAACTTAGTGTATACATGTATTACCCAATTAAGATTCTCTGGTGAAAGTTTGGGTCATGAGGTCAAAGGTCAAAGGTCAAAAGGTCAAGTAAAAATATCAAAACTTCTTTTTTTTTCTCCGTGCCTTGGAAAATTGTTCAAGGTATCTTCATGGAACATAGTATATACATGTACTGACTGGAAGTGATTATCTAGAGAATGTAGGGTTCATGGGGTCAAAGGTCAGGGGTCAAAGGTCCAGTGCAACACTTCAAAATTTTACTATTTCCCTCATATTTATGCAATGTCAGCAGGGTTATTAGTTTTTTACACTTGGTGTATGCATGTGTAACCTAATAGAATTTCTCTGGAAAGTTTTTTTTTTTCTTCTTTTTTTGCCTCAAAGGTCAAAAGGTCAAAGATCAAGTGAAAGTGCTGAACTAACTTTTTCCTCCATATCTCGAAGTGGCTCAAATTATCTTGAAACTTAGTACATATTATGCATGTTCTACCTGAAAGTGATTATCTTATGAATTTTAGGGTCAAGGGCCAGATGAAAATGGTAACAATTTACTATTCAATTCAGAAATTGCACTTTTTCTCCACACCTGTACCTTGAAAATTACTCAATGCCTAAATGTATGAATGGGTCAAAGTCAAGTTAAAGTCCTTAAATCCCTAGATACAGTTCAGCCAGCGATCAAGTTCCCCCAGATCGCGATCACGGGCGATCAGTGATCGCATACGCGATATGTCGCAACCAATTGATTGTATGCCGAATTGCATACAATCAATTGATCGCGTATGCGATCACTGATCGCCCGTGATCGCGATCTAGGGGGAACTTGATCGCTGGCTGAACTGTACATGCTCTCCTATTCATCCAATTAAACCTAGGTCAAGGAAGGTGAACATTCAACACATTTGTGACAAACTTGTCATTTCAATATTTTGCCAATTTTGTGAAAATGTAATCACACATTGTCCACATGTACTATCTAGACCTATTGGGAAAATCATGCATTATGGCGGAGGCATACCAGTCGCCAAAGCGACATTTCTAGTTGAAATATATGATCAGATTTTCTACATATTTGGCAGGTATTATTGCTAGTGTGATAGAATACACACCATGCCTTTCTGGAGGTCCCCCAAAGCTCCTCAAGTTTGCCCTGTTCTCTTTAGGTAATACACTGTAGTCTGCAAGAATGTAGGGAAGGTAAACTTGCAATATGCAGGTGAGCATTCCTCCCCAGGGTCTTGTTTTGTAAACCCATGTAAACATTTGTATCATATCACCTGGCTTTTGATAATGTTATCAGGGAAAATGAAGATCACCTGCATGCATTTATGAGAGAAGTAGATGTGGAAGTGTGTGAAAAGTTGTGAGACTTGAGTATGGAAAGCTTTATTTGTTGTATGAAGATTTTATTTCATCAAGTGCCATAATGAGTGGTTAATCAAAGGAGCTCTCTCCACAGATGGTCCTTGAATTGCCTCATATGGTTACATGTTATTATTTATTCGACCAGGTAAAGATCATAGGATACATATCACAAACATGATAAACATGAAACAAAAACCAGAGTAAACATTACAAAGGGATACACTCTACTCTACATGTAACATAAAGTGAAAGAGGAATATATGGTGACAAGATGTGGGTCAGGGCACACAAACGTAAAGACATTCAGTATTGCCCGTAGCATTGTGAACCCACACTTGTTGCCCCTGAGGAACATTGATAACCATTTACAGACTTTATGTATCCAGATTAAATTACAAATATTCTACCGTTAACAGGTAAACACTGCTAACCTATGTGTACTGCAAATCGTATGGATTTAAAAGCAGGCAAAAAGCAGGCAAAAGCAGGATGTTTGGATGTTAGCTGGTGATTAATTCATCCCGGGTTATCAGAGGGAGACAAGGGTAAAATTGTCCTACATTTCTGTTCTTCTGTTGATGCATGTCCTACTTTTATCCAGTCTTGGATCATTATTCCCCCCCCCCCCTCCCACCTCTCTCTTGAAAGTCTACAAGATGCCCTATTCAAACTCTTTGTAACTATCCAGGGCAACATGACAAATGTGAGCTAGCTTATTGTGCCCATGTGAGGGCCAGATCCTTAAAGCATCTCTCTTTATGCAAACAAAGATGTTATATCACTGTCTATGAGCAGTGGGCAGCTGTTATTGTGTTATTTACGAACATCTAAATGCACTTTACAAAGGATAGGCATCAACACTCCCACTCAGTTTATCCAGCTCATATAAAGTCTAAGGTTGTCTTGCCTATCACTAGCAGACTGTAGATGTTTTTCTTGTCTCTTGAGTGATATGAATTCCAATAAAGTTAATATTTAAAACATTGATAGTGTTCAAAACTTTTTGGGAGAGACACTGTCCTAGATTTGCATTGAAATTGATACCTTTAAGATTCTTTCTGTTATGGATGTAATGGTCTGGATTATGTAGATCAGCAAGAAATACTCCCGAAAAATGAAGTTGCAAGCCATGTTTGGCTTTTCTTCTTTTTTTTTTTTTTTGCAAAAACCACAGATATGTTTTGACCATCTATTGAACTTCTTTTAAACTCTAGATTACTGCTACCAATGGTAAACGTGACATATTTAGGGATTGGGGGGGGGGGGCGTGGTGAAAAGAGCTAAAAATGCAGAAATCTGGCTTGGACATAAATTTGACTGCTATTAACTTTGATATGGTTCAGTTTGACTAAAGTTTATCCTCAAATCCTCTAAAATAACGGCAAGACTGGCATTTGATTGCAACAAATTTGTTTTCAATCAGGGGAGAAGGAAAATTGTATTTTGCAGCTGAATGATTTCCAAAGCGCAAAATTGTTTCATGCATGTAGATTACTTTCAAGACATGAACTTAAACGAGGCATTTTGGGAGAAAATGCCTCTACCGTACATGTGCTTATGATGCAAATCCTGTAATTATTACTCAATCCCCCAAAATTTAGAGGACAGAATTCAAATCTCGGTGCCGCAGATCATTCTGGCATTGAGTCGTCGTCAAGTATAAATAGGACACACTTCATGGCAAGTGACTTCAGATGAGATTTTATATTATGTGAATTTTGAAAGGGGGTTGAAATACTGTATGGAAGAAAGAATAGCTCACCTCCTGTCTTTTTCTGTTCTCAGAAATGTGCCATAAGAGAAGGAAAACAACTGAATTGTTCACAAATAAAGTTGTACAGGTGCAGTAATTACAGAAGTCATTCCCCTAAATCTTGACAACTTGAAAAGTATGCAAAACAGTAAGCTCTTTAGCAGTGCCTTAGAGGTTCATGCTTGGTGCATGGGGGAAAAAATGTAATTACAAACTAAAGCTCCAAATTTTGTAGACATGCTTATCAGATGATGTACTACAATTTTTCACATATTGAACCAATGCATACTGACACAAATTGTTTAAATTCTGAATTATCAATCACGGCAGAGAAGGTTGCGAGCGTGTGAATGTCATAAATTAGCTCCAGGCAAAAGTCGTCACATTGGTAGCAGTATTTGAAGTGTGAAGTGCAGATGTTTCTATTCCGTTAAATATTTTACGAGTGAAAGATTTAGTTTTGGACAAAGATGCTATTGATCTGATTACTCTCATCGGGGCATAACTTGTATCGTTGTCATATCACCATCTGACAGTATCAGTTTTAGGGGTTTCATCAAGAAGAAAAAAATTACACACACACACACACAAAAAAAAAAGGTTTAAGTGTGGTTACTTTGATTCTAGCTTAGCCCAGATTTGGTTGGCTAGCCCTGTATTCCATATTTGCTGCAATATTTAGGGCTTCCTTATCAGATCAAGGAAAAGGAGAGAAAAACGGAATGCAGATTGCCCCGGAATGCTTTGATGTTAAGCGCTGCAATGTTTATCACAGCCCTCGTCATTATCTTGTCATTGATCTTGTTATCATTGTCAGAATTAGTATGGTTTAGTCGGCATTGTGTTGTAATATTCATGAAATGAAAATGATGGAAGCCAAATTTGAGGTTTTGCAAAAAACATGATACACCTGAAGTTGATGCTTCAAGCTTCTGCTAACTGTGTATGACCTTAACTATATTTAAGTAACGCTGATGGATGTCGGTACTTGTGACTTGACTGGCTTCTGGGCTTTGTGGATTTTGCTTCGAACAGATAGAGATTTAGCTGAGTGCTCTTTTGCTAACTAGTTGTGACAGTGGAACGTGCCTAGTTGATTGCCCGCCCTCTAAGTCAGCGCCGGAGACGTGGAGCTGTAGAACGCTGTCGCCTGCCATCTGTCAAAATCACAGCAAAATACTCATTTGTTGGAGAATATCCAGGGTAGTAGAATGAGAGCATGTGTGTATGTGTGTGTGTGTGTGTAGACCTTGAATAGTGGAAACTAGTGAGTGTAGGAAAGAAAGAGGGGATATATATCATCAGGATGTATGGGAAATAAAGGACAACAACATTGGGATCAAGACTTGTTTTTGTGCAAACTGCATGCAAACAGGAATAGCCTTATCAGTACGAAAAAAGAAGGAAAAAAAAAAAACTCTGTGTGGTTAACTAAACGAGTTGTTCTAATTATGCATCCCATGCAATGAATCCAATTACATATCCTCCTCCCCCCCCCCCCCCACACACACACACACAGTTACAACTTATATTCATATATATGTATATATAATAGGGGGAAAAAAAGAATATTTCAGTTAAAAACAAAGCACATTTCCATTTTGCAGTTTTTCAAAAAGCCATTTCATTTTTTTTTTTAACCATGAGACTTTACAATGTTGATGCCATATTTGTTATGCATCATCTTTATAGGCATACAATGTATATGAGACAATTCGTGCCATGTGTTCTGTGATATCAGCAGCTGCCTCATCATGTATCGGAGTAGATGAATTTACTACAATTCCATTTGTCATTTGGCCGTTTGGTGTTCATACTCTTGTATGCCACATGGCCAGTGTCATTACCCTCCAGCAACAGACAGTGGCAGAACTAGGTCTAAAGAAAGGTTCATTTAAAGTAGGACTGTTTGGGAGATGACTGGATGTTGCCATTATATTTGTTGTCTTATAGTATGAAATTGACGAAAAAAAAATACAAATTTTGAGTAAACAATTTTCTAACAGTTTTTATTCATTCATTCATTCATTCATTTATTCATTCATTCATTCATTCATTCATTCATTCATTCATTCATTCATTCATTCATTCATTCATTCACTCACTCACTCACTCACTCTTACTTTTTTCTTTCTTTCTTTCTTTCTTTCTTTCTTTCTTTCTTTCTTTCTTTCTTTCATTCATTCATTCTTTAAGTCCCATGGATCCAATTTGCTCAGTTAAATGCCTGTAGTGTAATGGTCTGAAAAAAAAAATAACTAAAACCATTTGTAAACGTTACTGGGGAAAAACAACCACAAAACATATTGATCTATCTGTGTATTCAACACACTATTACATTAATGAATGTTGTGAATCAGAGAGAAACCTGAGCTAGAACTTAGTAAGTATTTATCAATTGAACATTCCTGTTGGCCCATCAAGGCCTGTGGACTTTCTGTTGCAGAAGACTTCATCTCAACATTACATTAGAGACCTCTGACACCTCTGAATTTCTTTGTTTCCCTTATTTATTGGAGAAAATTTAATGGGATTGCTTGAATTCGTTAAGTCTGCACCATTAAAAAGAAGAGAGGATAAAAGTAAAAATGGCACTTTGAGAATTGATTATAAATGTAGCAATTTGGGAGCTTTACTAAAATTCTATTACGAATGAACAACAAAGGGCTCGGGGGAAAAATGGTCAAGTGGAAAGGTACCTGTACAAAGTGTATGTGATTATCAAATCATGCCCTAGCATTAGTATTAAATTGCATGCAGCTGACAAGCTGCTGCTGTCAGCTGCATGGGATGGATACTGCTATAATTCAATATATAATCAATATAATCGATAATTGATTATAAAACATCACATAGCAACCAAGATTGGGTATGCCCTGAGATTGCAATAATTCTGACATATTTTAGGGATTAATATTTCACATTTTCGTCATTACCCATCTGAAATTGTGTTATCACAGTATTATTTTACTCATTTCTTGTATCCATTTGTCTACATTTTAGAGCGTCAAAAAAAAATCTACAGTTTCTGCAGGCATATGAGAACTTTGTTTTGCCTTAAACGACTAATAGGATGACTTCATAAGGGCGTCATGCGAGAATAGAACCCGAGTGAATTGTGAGGCTGTCTGGGTTAAGTTTGGTCGATGTCAGGAAATGAGTGTCAGCAGACAACGTGTCTACAGTAATGAACTTGACTCCACTTCAGCTTAATCTAATCGCCATGTGGTCACCGAGCTATTACTGCGGTGTCAAAAAATGCCAAATTGAGAAAGAGTTTGGGGGTTATAATGGCTTTATTTGTCATGTTTTTGTATTGTTTTCTGCATTGTACTCGGTGCTGCCTTCACTAAATTTGATGGCGCTTGTCTATTTAAAGTGTGTGTCAATAGAAAGGATGGTGTAGTCATTGGCGTGGGGACAAGAGTTGGCAAGTGCATCATCAAGCCTGCATATTAGCACACACACACACACACACACACATACTATCCCCCCCCCCCACATACACACACACATGTGAGAAGAGAATATTGTACTTCCACGGGTCGAGTGAGTACTTCCAGGTCCGTTTGCTGATAAATAAGGTTAAAGTAATAGCATTTTTTATTATGTGAGAGTGGACAAATGGAATGTAACCTAACTATGAAAAGACTTGCCATGCCCCTTGTTCTTCTGAGATATGAAAGATTAGTTTTGTTTGTTTTTTTCCATTTGTAGGAGTGCCTTTTTCCTTTTCTTTTTTTAGAGGGGGTGGGGCATTCTGTCATGTACACTGTATATTATTTAAGATCATTCCTGCTTTGTATCACATGAAATGTTGCATTATTGGATTTTTTTTTTTCATTTTATATTGTAAGGATCATGTAAATTGCATCAAATGAATAAATTGAACGTACATATTGTATGTAGGCTGGCACAAAAGGCATGGATGTGATTCTAACTTTGATTGATGCAGTGCTTTTTTTCTTGCAAAGAGACAAACATAATTATCTTTTCCAGATGAAATCAAACCAATGGGAATGTCATGCCCTTGTTTTGTTACGACCATTGTATTCAAGTGTTTCCACGTAAGAGATAATGCCATCTCAGGTTCTCTGTGGTTAATGCACATCCTGTCTGCCCATGAATACCACCCATCTGTGTAAACCTGGGTAAAGGATCCATTTTACAGGCGATATCCCGATGATAATGTAGTTTCGCTGCCGAAACCAGTCTACAGGCAGAGCGGCCATGTGACAGGCCATGTGCCAAAAACCTAATATGGCATCAAGGAAGAAGGAGTCGGGGATCTAGGCGTGTTCGTGGCTTTCAACTGGGGTTTTATTGCAACCCTTGTTTGGCCAACAGAAGTGAGTTGTTTGTCCATTGTGGTTTGGAAGGACAAGTCATGTGGCAAACATTAAAAGAACATCAAATTTACGGCCATGAATCAACATCTTCCTACATCATATAGAAATACTAAATGTGTTTGTGTGGGATCCTCGCTAACATTTTTGAAACTACCTGGTACATTCATCACCTCTATACTACAAGGTTGTAATATCTTTCCCACTGTAAGTGACATCACAGAGTATGCCACATAATTCATGTTAAGGTGGGGACTCAATATACTGTGTAGATCACCACAAGACAAAGATTGATCATAACTATTACTTTGAGCAATCATATGATCTGTATTTGTTTGTGTGTATTATGCTTGTGTTTACCTTCAGTGGATAGGGGTGTTTCATCAAAAAATATTACATACATTTTGGCAGCATGAAATTTTCATGAATTGTCACTGGCATTCAACACATAGAGTGAAGACACAAACATCTGTGTGCATTTTAAGTTCATGAATATTGGCTCTCTCAAAATTCACATTTATGTGAACATTCCTTGTTTTACAGTATGTGAAGATTTCATTCATTTCCCCCCCCCACCCCTCTTCTTTAATCAGAGGAAGCCACTGGGGGTACTGAGCAGAAAAACTAGAAAGTTCTAGACCATCCAGTGTGATTTCTCACGGTATAGTGGAAGTTACAGTTAGAACTTGGCCTGCACTTTATTTTTGCTAGTGTGAAACTAGATACTGTACTCTGGTCAGATGAAAGTGAAAGTTCACGTACAATTTTTGGTAATGTGGCATGATTTGGAGGGAAACTGGCCAAATTTCTTTCTTCATTCTCGATTGTGCAGTTCCATTTCGTCGAAAGTCCAAAGTCCAGAGGAAGTGACAGAAATGTGTTGGAAATATGGTGGAAAATATTGAGTCATACTTAGTCTTGATGGGAAGTGTATGACTTCATGATATATTAGGAAAAAAGCCATATCTGCCGTGTTCTGTTCCCAGAGCCAATTTTTATGTATATAGACTTTTTTTAATACACTTGAACTCATGTTATACACTACATGTATATGAATGTCTTTCCTCATGCAATCATAGGAAAACTTTTTAATGTTTCATTTCCGTAGCATTTTGTTCATGGTTGTGCGGACTTACACATGAACTCATGCTATACTTTGTATATAATTATAAACTCCTGTCATCATGCAGGAGCGGAATGAAGTCTATGCACATTTTGCTTTTTCCATGTATCAAAATCACCTGAAAATTTTGATTTCCGATTTTTTCAGCAAACCTCAATATCATCCCTGCAGCAATAGTTTGGTTTGGTTCAGGCAGTGTTCATGGGAAAGAGTACAGGCAGTAATGATCAAATTGAATTGCGAAATGGCAGCTCAGCAAAAAGTATGCACCCTCGTTTCATCACAACTGAAACATTGTTGGTTTTTTTTAGGTATACATGTGAGTAATTATACATTGTTGAGGTCTATGCATAGCTGCAAACACCATTGTCGGGCACAGTGCAATATGAAGAGTTGACATTGTGATGCTAGGTGTGACAGAGTCCTTTGGCAATATTCAGGTAGACTCTCACTGAAGTGTACCTCAGATATAGCCCTGTGAAGAAACTGAAATGTCAGCTACCTTTTTCTCTCGTCCTGCAGAAACTCCTCCCCCTGGTTACATGAGCGATGATGGAGAGACCAGCGAGCAGAACATGGACACGTCTCCAACAAATGGCAGTAAGTATGCAGAAAACGCATTGAGTGTGTGGTCACTTTGGTCACGGGATGGCATCCAGAGTAATTGAGCGACAAACCACTCCAGCCATGTCTCGGGGGAAATACACTGGATGCAGTTGCATGTGCAATGCCCAGCTTGATTACTATGACAGTCTTGATGAAGCAATAATGCTCCCATGTCCAACCCCTTAGAAGCACTCCGTTTAAGATCCTTTTCTTCATAAGTTGGCATCTGTAGAAAAATGAAAATGAGAATGGCAATATGAGATATACAGCAGGTCATTAATCAGTCATGTTTCTAAGTTTTAAATGTATTGCACTATCATGTATTATTAAAGTGTACATGTATCTTTGCCCCCAAAATTATTTTTGATATGTTAAAGAGACACATTTCAGTAGTCCATTGTACCAACTTTCAGAGAAAAGGGGTCATTAATTAGTGAAATAATGCATCTGAAAGTTTCTAAACACAATGGGTCTGGGAGGCAAGACTACAACAAACCCCATTGTTTGCAGTGGGTTACGGAACCACAGTGGTTCCTGAATCTCCCAGACACAGTGTGTTCGGAAACTTTGACATGCATTATTTCACTAATTAATGACCCATTTTCTTTGAAAGATGGTGCAATGGATTACTGAAATGTGTCTCTTTCACATATATCCAAAATAATTTTTTGGCCAAAGATACACTTTAAGACGACTTGTGAAGTTGTGGAGCTCTAAAACAAGACACTGAAAGAAGATCTGTGTGAATTTTTAGCCTTGTGACAAGACCACCACATGATTTATGAATGCCATACTTTAGTGCTTCATTTGTTCAGCCTTCAATAAGGTATTAGGTGACCCACATTATGCAGCACCCTGCACAAGAATTGTCAAACTTGCCATTCATTTTGATACGGCATTATATTATGAGACATGTTTGATTAACACCGGGAATAATGATTTGAGGCCAGCATCCACAACCTGTTATTTCCTATTTATTCTTAAAATCTCTTGTAGATGTTACAAAGCAGTTCTTTTTTTTTTGTACTCCTGATGTGTTTTTGTCTTTTTTTTTCAAGGAATTGGGTTATGTCGTGTCCCCCTCCCCCTTTTTCTAGATACCCATGTCGTTAAATATGTTTTGATCCTTCATTTTTTTTTTTTTTTGCTCTCTCCAATTTTACAAGGCAAAATGCTATAAATGGTCAATAATTTGGGTGGATCACAGCAGAATTGTTAGCATAGAATGATGATGTAAGATCAGAATGTTATTTTGTCTTATCCTATCTGGTCATAATTGCCAGTGTGCATGTATTCTAACCTTTAGAATGGATATTTTACTACCAGTGTGCCCAAGTGATTAATTAAAAAAAAAATGCTATGTAGTGCATATTTAATTACCCAGTTTTTATAACTGTGTTTGTCTTGCAGCGCAAAGTGCTGTGCCACAATCCACAGAATCTTTAGGTAAGTACAATGTATGTTATTGCACAGTCTATTATATAGATGTGTGTATTGCTGAGTATTGCCATCTTCTTTCCCAAAGTGTTTAGGATTTTTTTTTTTTATTTAGCATTATTATTATGTATAATTCTTTTTTTTAGAAGAGGCTATCATTTTAATTTTGAATCTATGATCTTACATGTGCCGTTAGTTACGTGCATGTTTTGAAACGATAATTATGATGGTTATTTATATTGAGCGAGAACCCAACAGTGCATTCCAAAATTAAAAGCAGCATCACTATCAGACCTACACATATACATGCAGAAAAATTATGACAAAAATATATCTGAAAGTGATGTTGAATATGCCCGTACATGAGGTTTGTCCAATATGTACTGGGATGTTATGGCAGAGTTTCAAAGTAGCCCTTGCCAATACCAGGAAGAATACTTTCTGTTTGTGGAAGCTGCAGGGATGATATGATGATTGTGATTTAGTAATATAAGACAGACCTACGTGGATGTCTTTTCAACCCATTGAAGACTAGTCCCAGGTAAAGTTGGGTAGGTGTCTATGGGAAACATGTCATAGCAACATCTGCTTGTAAGGTGATCAAGAGGGTTTTGAATGCTGTTTATATTCTGCCAAATAGCACGAGAATATCTCTTTGAATTAATTTTGAAATAATCCTGAAGTTTAGCTAAGTTGAGGGACATTTAAATACTTTGGCTGTTGATCGAGCTCAAAGTGAAGTCCCCTCACCCCGTGATTCACATAACTCCATCTTGTTGATACCTACTTGCTTCTTTTCCCTCCCAGACCTGCAGCCGGTGTCATACTGCGAACCTCCCTTCTGGTGCTCCATTGCCTACTACGAGATGAACCAGCGGGTGGGCGAGACGTTTCACGCCTCCCAGCCTTCTCTCACCATCGACGGCTTCACAGACCCCTCCAGCTCTGAGCGCTTCTGCCTGGGGCTCCTTTCCAACGTCAACCGGGATCCACAGGTGGAGCAGACCAGGAGACATATTGGTCAGTGACCCCTCCCTCGACGACCCCCCCCCCCCCCCCCCCCCCCCCAAGCTCTGAGACAATTAGCTCTAATCAAATGTGCAATACATTTAACC